>NW_020524783.1:0-39214 GCF_003368295.1 Carassius auratus | reverse complement strand
GTACCCCCAACACTGCACGTTTTCTTTGTCTCCCTAATTAAACACATCTGATTCAACTCATTAGCTCATTATTACATGGGTTAATGAGCTGATGAGTTGAATCAGATGTGTTTAATTAGGGAGACAAAGAAAATGTGCAGTGTTGGGGGTACGCCAGGACAGGTTGGGAACCACTGGTCTATGGTAATCACCAGTAAAACCATTGGCAGCCCCTCGTTACAATGGTTAGCTTGTACCATGTTGCTAAATATGAATCGCTTTTTATGAAAAATAGCAGACTAAGCATTAGTCTGAAGCATAAATTGGCATAGGTAGTAAAAATCAGTTTCTTTCACTAAAATATTCTGTAAAGGGGTGGTTGATTGCAATTTCACTTTTTAACATTAGTTAGTGTGTAATATTGATGTTTGAGCATGTCTTCAAAGTAGCAGCACTGAAAGTTCAATGCAAGCGGAGATGTCATCTGGCAGTTTAATGCCTGCAAAAATGTTTCGTCTGGGACTACATCGAGTTAATTCCTGGGTTCGTTATGTCATGAACCCAGATAAACCCTACCCCTGGGAACACGCACAGACAGTAAAGGGAACACGCAGCAAAGGGGCGAGGCCATGTTGTGCAGACACACACATGGAGCAGTGGGAAGCCATTTATGCTGCGGCACCCGGGGAGCATTTGGAGGTTCGGTGAAAATGAAGAAAAGATGAAACAGATGAAAAAAAGATATCTGTGAACATTAAACACTTCTTGTATACTCTGCCTGTCCCAGTTAATTGCTGGAAGCCCACAAACATCTGTGCCTTTACAGTGAAAAAAAAGGTGCCTGGATTCTTTTTGTATTGTTATTGCATGTGCATTAGAGTTTATGTAATGTTTGAAAAGAAGTATGTTTGAATGTTATGTCTGGGCATTCCAGATATAGATAATGAACTATTGAAAAACGGAGTAAGAGAAAAATATGTTTGCTTATCAAGAAGTGAAAGTCGAATTGATCGTATAATCCTGATTCCTCAAAAAATATACTGTTGTAATAAAACAAAAAATAAATGGTTATAACTTATAACAGCCTCAGAACCGGCTTTCGAACAATTATATCGCTTATGTGTGTGGATTATTTGCAGACTATTTAAAATATTTATTTCTAGTATTTCTAATAATAATATAATGTCTGATATTTCCATATTGTTTATTTCACACACAGCTGAGAGAGAGTCAGCTGTTCCGAGGCGTTCCCACATCTTGCAAACTGTCGTGTGTACTTCTGCTCCGTTCGCGTATCTCAGGCACCTTGTGTGTGAACATCTGATTGGGGCAACTGACTCTTGGAGGGCAGCGATTGGCTGATTTCTCCGATAGCGTCTCCTGATTGGTGAAGCCGCGGCGGATTAGGAAATAGGGGTCAGTCCAGTGAACAGAAATACGCTGAAACACTAGAAATCATATCGACGACTGTTTGTGTTACTGAATTTAACCAACATTGCAGTTGCCTTGGAAACTTTATTCCGGAATCGTCTTGTAATATTTTCATGGTCCGCGACAGACACGCCATTAGTTTCTGAGAAGTGTTATTTGTTTAACGTTAGCTGTGCTAGCTGTGTAAACAGTCTGTTATTGAGTTAGTTAACGTTACACTATTGAGCTGCTAGCTGAAAATGCTTTGAAAAACGTGTTCATGTTCAGTTTATACGAATGGGTTGTTTTATTATAATCAATTTTTTTCTCTTGGGAGAAGTTTTTGATTGATTGGCTCGCTGGTCAAGTTCTATAGCTAGTCGATTATGCAGTTAACTGACAGATTTATATAGCGAAATGGCTAGCTAGGACAACAGATAGTGTGTAGATTTAACTAAGTCAGGTTTTTAGTCGTCCACACACTCACTCACACGTTTTGCACACTCTGGCAACATGAATCCCACTACGAAGTCTTGTCTCCTTATTTTGGCTTTAGCGGTGACTTTGGAAGTGACAGCTGGTGGTGAGTCACAGGCTCTTCTTGAATCATTAGGAAAATGAATGTTTATTTAGTCGTTAACTCAAATGTAAAGCTATTTAACATTTACATTCAATATATTTTAATGTGCTGTAGAGTGTATATGCGCTGTAAACGTCACTGTTTGGCATCTTGATTACAGAAGTACTTCCAGATGATGAAGTTGCAGGTGGTGAGTCTAAGGTAATACAGCATTAAAACATAATGACACATTATCAGAGCCATGCAACTTGCACTTGGGTATCAGTGTTTTTTTGTGTGTTATTAACAGAAAATAGAATCCATGTTCTAAATGTAATGTTTATGGATTTATTCAAAAGATCACTGTATACACTACATATAAATATATACACATACACATATGCATGTGAATTAACATTTTGTTTCAACAGTCGTACTAATGTTTTCTGTCTCTGGATTTGTCAAAATCAGAGCAAAGATGGTAATGAGGGCTCCAAATTTGTGGTGGGGAATGCGTATGTCCCTAAACAGACCCAGGCTGACAGCAGTACAACAGACAATGAAGAGGAGAGTGAGGTTGAGGGGATTGAACAGGAAGACCTTCCAAGTCAACCTCCGCCACAAGAAGAGCGTCATAAAAAAGGTGAGTAGATCCAGATGGGGTCTGCAGGTGCATCCTGAATAAGATGTAGTATTCTGGTTTTGCCGTTCATTTAGCATAATATTTATTCATCTTTCTTTACTACTCAGCTAATCTTTTGCTCCCAGATGCAAGGTTTTGATAATGTATATGTCACTTATCTTTAGGTTTTACGGCATAAGATCTTTATTTGTTTTTCGTCATCTCACAGTTTGCGATGTTTGTTAAGAAAAGAAACCTGCTCACCCATGCATTCACGTGTGTAGTTGGTTTCCTGTGAAAGTGTCTGGTTATTGTTTCATTTTCTCATTGGTGTTTATCATAGTTCCAGTGGTGATTGGTGGAACAGCCTCTGGAGAGCCCTGCGTGTTTCCATTTCTTTTCCAAGATAAAGAGTTTTCGGAGTGTACTACTGAAGGCAGAGTAGATGGGAGGCTGTGGTGTGCCACAACGTACGACTACAGCACTGATAAGAAATGGGGTTTCTGTGAAAGTGAGTGAGCTGTTATTGGTCAAATACTTTAGTGTACATAATATTATAAAAATGAATGATATTGTTTCATATTGTGAATCTACAGTCTACTTGAAAAAGTATAGTACTTTAGTTGAAAGTTCTTGGCATTTTAGTAGAAAGCTATGCTCACTACTTCTGCACAAGTAGTCTAGATATGAAGAGCTCAGTGCTAACTTTACAGACCTTTATAAATCAGTTGTGATTTGCAGCACTTGCAGTTTTTATACCAAATGCATGTAATGTGTCCATCTGTCCTCACAGCGGAGGAACAGGCAGAGCAGAGGAGGTTGATGGAAGAGGCTGAAGAACAGTACCAAGACACAATTAAGATGCTTAACAGCACCAACCGAAGGAGCCAGAAGAAAGAGTGAGTGCTGTGCAGCCATATTTTTCTTGCAGTGCTCTTTCAACAGTTTAATTGTTATTTGTATTTAACCTACACTGTCTGAAAAAAACTGCAATTTAAGGCCCAGTTCCAATTCTATTTTAAACCCATTCTCTATGCCTACCCCTTGCCCCTTGAAACATAGTGTCAAAGGGTAGGGCTGAAAATATTCCCCCCCAAAAATGGGACACCACTACTACACCGTAACACGTCATCATACGATTTCGCAATGCTCCTATGTTTATCACAAACTCAGATGTGCTGTAAAAGATAAGTTACCTGCCACCAGACTAGTATTTATGTTGTCGAATCATCGCATATCAATAAAATATTTTGTGACTCTATCATGCAGTCAGTTACATTAGTGAACCATTTTTTTGCAAACATTTCTTTGGAGAACATAAATGTACATATGAACACAAGATTGAATGCAACATAAAACAAATGATTATTTGTTATTGAAATCCTTATAAATGCCAAAAAATGCTTGCTCGGGCAGTCATATTGCCGTATGCAGGGAAATTTATCATACCTCTTCGTTTGAATTGAGGTTCCTGAAAAAACTTAGGTTGAAAGGCTATCTGGCCCTTCCCCCCACCCCTTCACGTGAACGAGCGAAAAGAAGGTGAAGGGGAAAGGGGTAGAATTTGGATTGGTACTAAGCCCGTAGCCTGTGCAATACCCTCAAGGACACATCTTTGTAGCTTAACTACCCCTAAAGTATTTGAGTATTTGTACCTTGAAGGCACGATATGTGATTTCTGCCGCTAGAGGGCGCATATTCAAATCAAGCAAAGAAACAAAGGCATAGTTTGATGATGCCATGAGTCATGGGAGTTGTGTTGTCATCTCCAGAGCTGATGCAATCTGAAGGGACACGGGCAGAAATCATTTTCATGGATGAATCTAATATGTTAAGAAATCTTTAATATCACTGTAGTATGAAACAGGGTGGGGCTGAAAGACGTTGAAGCGAAACAAGGCCACTGAAGCGATTGATAATGAGAGACATGACTCGAAAGCAGCAGAGCCTTTATTATGCCACAGTCAACTGCTTCTGCTCTTTACGGTCATGTAGAGTAAAGCAGCGCTGTTTTGTCATACTAGATGCATTGGAGTGTGTTGAAAGTTCTGTTGTAATCCTACTCTCATTCACTCGGCAGCTGCTGTGTATAACAAAGATTAGTTTTCTGTCCAAACATGTATCCAAACAGTTGCTCACCCATCTAATAAAGCGTATAGCATATTAAAAAAAATCTTAAATGTATCCACAAACTGTTTTCACAAAAGAAATTACAAATACATTTATCCTGAGTAGCAATAAACATATTAGAATGGTTTCTGAAGAATCGTGTAACACTGGAGTAATAGCTGCTGAAAGCTTTGCCATCACAGAAATAAATTACATTTTGAAATGTATATTAAAATAGAAATTTAAATTATAACAATATTTTATAATTTTACTGTTTTTACAGTATTTTATTCCATTAAATGCTCCCTTGGTGAGCATAAGAGGCTTCTTTCAAAGTCAAGAAGTCTTAACAACCACAAACTTTTGAATGGCAGTGTATATTCATATTTATGTTGATTTTTGTATTACAGGTTGTATGACAGACTCCTGAAAGTTGCAGAGATGGGTCATACCAAGGCCATGGAGAAGGTGGCATATGCCATGCTGTTTGGAGACCACTTACCCCAGAGCATTCCTCAGGCAAAGGAGATCTTCGAGAAACTGGCACTGGAGGGCTCCCCTAAAGCCCAGACTGTAATAGCAACCGTTTATTAACTAAATGTCATCTTTGTATGATAATACTGATGCTTTTTTTGTCCCGTGACTCATTTCAAGCCATTTGTTAAGAAAAGCAGCTGTGTGTGGGGTTGTTGTATCACTGCTGTGCTATTGTATCAGGAAAACTAATTTTTTTTATTTTTTAATATCATCATTATTATTTATTTATTTATTTTTTACATTGAGGACCCAATCAATTTGTGTTCACACAGGCACTTGGCTTCCTATATGCTGCGGGATTAGGAGTGAACTCAAGTCAAGCAAAGGTATTCTCTGATGATGTTTATCTAGAAAGCAAAGCATCTTTATTTTAAATGTAAATGTTTAATTTAAATGCTTTCTTTCATCTAATTGCAGGCATTGGTGTACTACACCTTTGGAGCTTTGGGTGGAAACTTAGTAGCACAGATGATTCTGGTAAGAATGATTCTCTGTCCTGTGATGATCTTGTTCAACTCAGGAAAGTAGACTTAATGACTGACTTATTATATGTGTCAAGTCTTCATTTGACTTTGCATATATCAAGTTTAGTGTCTAAACAAACCTTTGGATCTATTGAAATTGTGACCGACATCATGGGTCTGTTACATGAAGCAAAATTGAAACCACAGATCCTGTTGCACCATAATTTATCCATGACTACTTTCTCAAGGAAAGGCTTGTGTGGCCTGCATTTCCTGGCTCTGCCGTCTACTAAAAGCCTTTCTCCTTTTTTTTCTTTTCTTCTCAGGGCTACAGATATTGGGGAGGTGTTGGGGTTCCTCAGAGCTGTGAATCTGCTCTCACTCATTACAGACTAGTGGCCAATTACGGTGAGTCTTGTCACATCTCTATGCAGTCCTCATACATGTCTAAACATGTCTAATTTCAGCACAACATCATTTAAAAGAAGTTATCTGGATCCATGGATATCTAGATATCTTGTTTACTAACTATAATCATGGTCTCTGTGCCTTTATTCCCCAGTCCAAAAAAAACCTGTTTGAGACTTTTTCATTTTTTTCCGCAACACTGTGAACATAAATAACTGTAAAATGTCTGACATCATTTATTGTTGGTTTGAATTTTGCTCCTTCTGCTCACCTGTAATCACTGGTACTGCTCAATTTTTCTAACTCGTTTCAGATCTGAATTAAGTGGTTAAGTCTTAGTAACCTAAGGCAATGTTTTTTTTTTTTTTTTTTATTAGTGGCCAGCGATGTATCCCTGACAGGGGGCAGTGCAGTACAGCGGATCCGGCTCTTAGATGAAGTGGAAAATCCTGGTTCTAGCAGTGGAATGCTGGAGGAGGATTTAATCCAGTACTACCAGTTCTTGGCTGAGAAAGGAGATGTGCAGGCACAGGTAAAAGAAAACCTTTTTGGATTGGTCTAAGAAGAATTTCAACCAGTTGCATTATTTGAAGTTGAACATAAACCGTATCACTGCAGCTATTTTGTCTTTTTCATATTTAGTTGTTAATGGCCTTGTGATGTACTTGTATTTTTGATTATTACCATCACATTAAAAAAAATTGTCTAGGTGGGTCTGGGACAGTTACATTTACATGGAGGACGAGGTGTGGAACAGAATCATCAGGTAATTTTTTTTGGGCTCTGCCAACTTATGTGCATTTCATTTAATGGTTTTATAGTTATTTTCTATTTGTCATTCTTTTCAGCGAGCGTATGAGTACTTCAACCAAGCAGCAAATGCAGGGAACACACATGCAATGGCGTTCCTTGGAAAGGTATAGACTTGAGTCTTTTTTTAGTTTTCCTTGACTGTAGCTTAATGGTCTCACTCTTGTATTAACTCTCATTCTGTTGTCTCAGATGTACTCTGAAGGAAGTGAGTATGTGCCTCAGAACAATGACACGGCTCTGCATTATTTCAAAAAGGCTGCTGACTTGGTGAGAATATATATATTTTTTTTCATGTCTTGATCCAAAACTTTATTTTCAGGTGTTCTCCTCTAATGTGTAATTTTAATTGGCTTCTTTAAGGGAAATCCGGTTGGCCAGAGTGGCCTTGGTATGGCTTACCTGTATGGAAGGGGTGTTCCTGTGGTGAGTTTCCTGGATGGGTTCAACTGAACATTGTGCAATTACTGAAAGACATTTTGAGTTATTGTTTCTTCTCAATCCTGCAGAACTATGACCTGGCACTGAAGTATTTTCAGAAGGCTGCAGAGCAAGGATGGGTGGATGGACAGTTACAGCTGGGAACCATGTACTACAGTAAGTGTGTAAAGCGATTGCGTGTGAATAATTTGCTTTCTTTTTTTCCCCTTCACTTCTGTATCATTACCTTTCCTGCTGTTACAGCAAAAGGGAAAAAAGTCAGCCATTTATGACACTAAGGAACAGATTTTATTGAGCCATTAAAGGCCAATTCCACAAAAGTGTCATTCATGAGGTTCTATACATTCCTTACATGTTGAATGTTAGATTCGATATATAAATAATGCATTAATTTACTAAAAAAGTTTAATACTAATATTTTCATAGCAAATACAGAAGTGTGCATATTCCCAACAATTGCTTGGCCCATGCATCAGAATATAGAACAGTATAAAGTATTCTTGTTATTATATAAAATCATTTTAAAATAATTTCATCAGACATTCAAATTATTTTACCAGATATGATGTTCAAATGATAATACAGTAACAACAACAACAAATATTGCTGATATTTTATAATTAATAGACCCGAATTTAAAACAAATATAGAAAAGCTTTTTTTCAAGTGTTGCTCTGCTCTAAAAATACTGCTTCAAAACCTGTTTCTTTTGTTCTTTTCCCTCTTTCTAGCTGCTTGTCTAGCTCACTGTTGCACCACTTCAATAGCGATTTGTCTTATTTTTATCTTAAATCACAGCTGACTCCTTTTAGTTTGGTTGCCTCGGTGATTGTTGCCATGACAAACTCCCACCTGCATTCTGCTTTGACATGATCTTGACAAACAGTGAGGACTGAGAAGTGTGTTAGTCATTTCAGCTGGTGGGTGTTGAGTATTAAAAGTGCATTCATGACTTTAACTTTCTTCATATTTTAGATGGAATCGGGGTGAAACGTGATTATAAACAGGCTCTTAAATTCTTTAACCTGGCTTCTCAAGCGGGTCACATCCTAGCCTTCTATAATCTAGCCCAGATGCATGCCACAGGGACTGGGGTCATGCGCTCCTGCCACACTGCAGTTG
Source organism: Carassius auratus (assembly GCF_003368295.1). NCBI lineage: Eukaryota > Metazoa > Chordata > Actinopteri > Cypriniformes > Cyprinidae > Carassius > Carassius auratus. The sequence continues at coordinate 30,753 of NW_020524783.1, read as the reverse complement.
AGGTGAGACATTATTTCGTCATGCATAGCCATGTTTCAAAACACTTTTCTGATAGTTGACGGTATTTGTATGTTTGTGAGACCAGCTCTTCAAGAATGTGTGTGAGCGCGGCCGATGGTCTGAGAGACTCATGGCAGCATACGGAAGCTTTAAGGAGGGCGACATTGACTCGGCTCTAGTACAGTATCTCCTGCTGGCTGAACAGGGCTATGAGGTCGCCCAGAGCAATGTGGCCTTCATCCTCGATCAAAGTGAGTCAGTGCTCTGCTCTAGACCCCCCACACCTACATGCATATTAATTGTGGTATTTTGTCACAAGTTGGTCTGAGAGCAAGCACCAGTGTTTTTCTCATACTTTAAATCTGTCATAATAGTTCTCAAATCAGCCAGGATCTGCCTTGAAATTAGAATTTTGCTTTTCAACCATATCTTTATTTAAAAGATATATGAAACTTCAAGAAAAGAAAAAAGGTTACTTCTATTTAAATGTCTTTCCATCCTCCCCTGACCATAATCAACATTTTGTAATAAAGCACAGATTTCCCATTGTTATGAATTGTTTTTATTTTTAGGCTTGGAAAGGTCATTTATGTATAGCTTTTAAATTTCTATATAATATACTTTTCCAAAGAGAATATAATTATTAATATTTTATGTTCTGTTGTAAAATATTTTAAATATAAATGTGTTCTGAAAAGATTTTGCTAGATGTTACTTGTCATGAATGAAATGTCACTGACATGCTAATGAAAAACTGCCCTGGAAATCTCTATATTATGATAAAAAAATGTATTGTAATTATTATTATTATTTATTATTTGTATCATCGTCATTGTAAGCAACCGGATAGTACGTTATGGAAATTTACGTGTAAAGATGTAGCAGCTCTTAAAGTTTACAGAATCTTTGTGAAGGTAAAGCAGTCTGCACCGAAAGTCATCATGTTTACTGTCTCTTGCTAAATTAAATCCAAGCTATCTTAAGCCATTTCACATAAAAAGAAATCTTTGTTCTGTGTCTGTGTGTTTTTCAGAGGGGTCACAAATTTTCAATGAGAATGAAACGTATCCACGGGCTTTGCTCCACTGGACCAGAGCAGCTGCTCAAGGTTAGAGTGTTTTCTTCAACCCACAGTCACTCTAGCTAAATGCCAAAGTGCTTTGATGACCTTACAATAATTATAGTGAGACAAATATAACTGCTTACTCCATGGCTCTCTCAAATACTTGATTCTGATTGGAGATTCACAGCATCCTGCCGTCTCACATTTCAGTATCATTGCTGCTTAACTGTATTTTGCTGTTGTCTCTGGCAACCATTCTTCTACACTGTGACACTTTTGTCACACTCATTACTTTCATATTATTCAGTTGATGTAAATATTGATGAAATAATTTCACTATATCATGCCCATTCATTCACTTCTACGTAATAACACATCTACGTAATAAGCAGGATAATTTAAAGTCATACAATCATTGTTGCAAAATAAGCTAAATGTAAATATTATATATATATATATATATATATATATATATATATTATATATATATTCAACAGCTTCATAGTCTCAAAAGGTTTATTATAATAATTTGTTATAGTACTGTATGTGTATATTTATATGGCTCTATGAAGCTGTTGAATACCCATTATCTGTTTTCTCTTTCGTTTTCTTCGCAGGCTACACAGTGGCCAGAATCAAGCTGGGTGACTATCATTTCTACGGTTATGGCACTGATGTGGACTATGAGACTGCAGTCATACATTATCGCCTGGCATCTGAGCAACAGCACAGTGCACAGGCCATGTTCAACCTGGGCTACATGCATGAGAAGGGCCTTGGTATTAAACAGGTGAAATATCTGTGCATATTTACAATTGTAAGATGTATTATTTGATCAAAAACAGTAAAATGGTGACCTTATTTATTACATTTTGATATAACAGTTTTCTATTTTAATGTATTTAAAAATGTAACTTATTCATGTGATGGCAAAGTCTCCAGTGATAGTGTTGAAACCAGTTGCATTTTTCAGGATTCCTTGATGAATTTAAATTTTAAAAGAACAGTAATTATTTTAATTGGGAAAATTTCTGTAACGTCATAAATGTCTTCACTTTCACTTTTGATCAGTTTAATGTGCCCTTTCTAAATAAAAGTATTCTTTTCTTTCTAAAAATTGTACTGATCACATTTGATCTGTAGCATAATTTATTTATTTTTGATTGTTCCTCCACAGGACATTCATCTGGCTAAACGTTTCTATGATATGGCTGCAGAAGCCAGTCCTGATGCCCAGGTTCCTGTGTTCCTGGCCCTCTGTAAGCTGGGCTTCGTTTATGCACTACAGTACCTGCAGGATCTCAATGTAAGTCACATCCGTCAGTGAGCATCCACCTGAAATCTGGTTTGTCTCTATTCAAGGAAAACCAATAACATGAATCTTTTTTTCCTTCAGCTGAAGGAGCTTCTATCTCAGGTGGATCTTGACCAGTTACTGGGTCCAGAGTGGGATCTGTACCTCATGACTGTCATTGCTCTGCTCTTGGGCACAGTGATCGCATATCGGCAGAGACAGCACCAAGCCATACCCAGAGCCCCTCCAGTGCCCCCTAGACCTCCGGGCCAGCCTGAGCAGCCTGCAGGAGAGCCTGAGGAACAGTGAGAGAGCAGAGATCAGGGTGGAGGTGACCGAACAGGACTAGGATATGGGAGAACAAATTGAGGCCCATTAGCATCTCTTTCTCTCGGGACATACGATGACACCAAAACCCTGCTGTGGTCTTTAATCCTATAAACCCCAAAAGAGCTTCCAGGACTCTCAATGCCATGTCCAGCCCCTCTTTAGGCTTTTAACTGTGGCTTGGAGAAAAACTAGACAAACTTCTACAATATCTTAAATGTGCACCTCAGGGTTTTGCCAGGTGAAATAACATTTGTGCAAATCAATGCTCACTATGTGGGGGGAAAAGACAATAATGGTGAATGAACTCCATTAGTTTGTTTCTGCTTTTTGCTTGCCACTGTGCTAAAAGCCAAGGATCTAATCTACTTCGTGCAAAAGGACAAAAGTAGTTTTCACTAGCACTTTCACTGTCTTGATGTCTAAAATGTGCACATTTACAGATGAATAAACTACACGGTAAGTAGTCTAAGGTTTGCAATCTTTCAAAAGGTTTTGTTATTGCCATAAACGCTCACCTTGCCAAATGTTGAATCACTGAGATGACTACAGCCCTTGATCTCCTTTTATTATTATGAAAGTCTGTAGGGTGTTTTTTTTTTGGTAAAGACTCAGTGCAATTATGGCTGGTGTCCAGTATTGTTTCAGATTTTTGAAGCTCTAGTTACCTTAAAACTCCTCCTTCAGCACTCATTCAGCCTTTCCAAAAGTTTCCAAAATGGGTCTTAAATTCCTCTGCATACTCACAAATATTTTAATTCATCAAGGGTTTGCTGTATGGCTATAATATTCAGTTTTTGGTACTACAAGACACCTTTTTCCTTTTTTATTGTAAAATCAATACATTGCTCTCAGAACTATTTTTGATTTTTGTGTAAGATCTGTAGCTCTGTGCAATCTAACATTAAGTTCCTGAAGCTGATTCATTTGTTTTGGGATGTGGCTATTTTTGTGCTAAATCTCAGTTTTAGGTTCTTTTTCAGAGGAAAAATATTTCAGATAATTGAAATTGTGAATGGTGTCTGCTGTTTCAGGTAAAATAGCAATACCAGAATGTGAAAAAAAGTCTGCAATGTAAATGTATGTATGTGGATGTAAAGATCTGTTTTTTTTTTCTTGCAAAGATTCACCAGAGCATTAGATTGTTTTTGCTATTCAGCAATGGTTTGAAGCTTTGAAAGTGATATAACAAATTCTTCTATGTTCCCTGTCAATCAAACCGCACATAATACTGAGATAGATCACAACAGAAGAGTGTTACAAAGGAAATAATAACATGACAAAGTTTCTAAATATCTAATAAAAATCAGTGGTTTCACAGCTGAATGTAATTTTCTATCTTAACATAATTAGACCTTCAGTCCAAAAAAAAACATCCAGTGTGCACAACATCTCTGAAAGGGTTCCTGGTCCTGATCTGAGCTGGGGGTCTGTTTCTCCCGGGCCCCAGTGCGACATGGCTTCCATTAAAGCTCTCTAAAGTTGTGAATGGTCACCAGTCCTCTGGCAGTTGCATGTGCGCCTGGATCATGCTTTATGTTGGTGGGCCTGAACTTCGTCACTCAGCTGTTTTGGGTGGGGGAGATAAAGGGGCACTGATATAATGGCCCCGTTCTCTCTACACGCACATCCATTGTGCTAATCCGCTTGGAAACGCTCCACCATGGAGTGGCTTTTCATTACCGTGGCAACCTGCTTGCTAGTCCTCTGTCCTGTCAAAGGTAAGTGCTAGAAGCATCCAGACCTGGGAAGATGAGCTGGAGCGCAGGGCCCACGTTACATGTGTGAGACTGACTTAGGATGAAGGAAGGAGATGTTTGCGTGGAGCTGTGTTGGAGGCCTTTGTGCTTGTCAGTGGAGGCCAGACTGTCATATTATGACTTTTGTGAAGTCCAAACTGCTCATGGATCTTAACATTTTTTCCAAGGTGATAAGTGGAGACTGGAATATGAAGAAGGACTCAGTCACTACAGCGAGGAAGCACTTCGAACGGTGCGTTTGTGTATTTGTGTTGGTAATGTTTTTTGTCTTCAAGCATGTTTTCAGGTTGAAATGTTACATCCTTCCGATTGGTTTATCTGTAATAAATCATAATGTAAACATCTTTTAGTCCTCCAGTTGGTCTATGGTGTGGTCCGTGGCTTGAATGATGTTTTAGTTGTGACATCACAGAAACCAGCTGGTTATTTTGTTATAGGAGTTTCCTGAGAAGACCAGGCCAGTCAGTTTCAAACACCCACCTTTCATGTGTCCTGACATGAGCCCCTCTTTTTCTGTGCCCACCTCAGGTAGGATGGCCTAGGGTCAGTGTTTTGTCCACGTAGTGTATCAGACTACTGATCAATATGGTCAAAGTTGTTTATACAAGCTTTCAGTACTAGTCACATTTCTACGTGAGGCTGTTTGGTCATTTTTAACCAGGTCCTGATGTTTATCATTGTTGATGAATGTTAGCTCTTGTTGTGCCACAGGCAAACTTCATCACATCAGAATTTTTTGATAATATTTTGGTGCCTGATCTTCTGATTCGCTGCATCTCTATTGCAGTCGAGCTGGTGAAAGCAGCGGATATTAAAGTGATCGCTGCCCTTGGGGATTCATTGACAGTGAGTGTGATTATTTACTCTTTCCTTTTTCAATTTAGTGCACTGTGATGAACACTGTTCATTAGTTAGCTGACAAGAGAACTAATTATACACTATCTTTAATCACACTCATTCATAGGTCAAAAATGAAGTAAACAACTAGGAATAATTCACCCAAAAATCTCAATTCTGTCATGAACCCGTGTAGTTCCAAACCTGTATGATTTTCTTTCTTCTGTTGAATACAAAAGAACGTATGAAGAATGCTGGTAACCAAGCCGTTTTGGATACCATTGACTTTCATTGTTTGGACGAACAAAAAAACAAACATGGATTTCTCAAAATACCTTTTTATGTTCCACAAAAGAATAAAAGTCACGGTTTGAAACCACATGATGGTGTAAATGATGATGGAATTAAATTTTTTGTGTGAACTATGCCTTTAAGCAAAACAATAACAAAATAATTAGTAACTAATACAGTTACTGATGATACAGGTGTGTAGCGTCATAATAATAATCTCTAACAATAGTAATTGTCTCTCTTGTAGACAGCCATTGGTGCAAATGCAACCACAGTTCTTGGAATACCTATTGAATTTCGTCACGTGTCTTGGAGGTATCACTAATACTTTTTATTTCTGTATGGCTGCTACTTTTAGTAATCAAGTGACTTCTATTTGCCAATAAAATGCTCTTTTTATTGTGATTATTCCATATTTTAACAGCATTGGTGGCTATGGGTCCTTTCAAGATGTCATTACACTGGCAAGTACGTCTTTTTGCCTTTATATCAGTCATATTCAGCATTAACAACCAGAAATCTTCATAGTTTGGTTGTGAAATTCTTGATAAAAAGGCTAACTGCACTAGTGACCCAGGCTGTTCTGTGCTTATGTTGTAGACATCATTCGACTCTTCAACCCCCATTTAGTGGGACCTGCCCCAACCAAGACGGTCCATGGGACCCCAGCGCCCCTCTGTGAGACTGGATTTAACCTGGCTGTAACCGGACACAACACCTTGTAAATGCCAGTACATCATTAGTCATTCTTCATAAATGGTTGTTAAAGATAAAACACTTGAAAACATGCCATCAAGATGTTTTTACTTTTTAATTTTGTTGTGTTATTTGATCAGTTAATGATATATGAATTTTGTTGTCTTCCTAGTAATCTTCCTGAACAAGTCAGGCATTTGATTGATACATTGAAAACATATGAGGTATGTGTATTATTTTGATACAGTGCTTTTGAATATGCCGTTTGCAAAACTACAAATACAGATGGTGAAATCTTGTCAATATTGTGATATTTCCATCTTTTGCTACAGGAAATTGACTTTGATGAGGACTGGAAACTGTTGACCATTCTAATTGGGATGAATGACATCTGTGATTACTGCAAAGACAAGGCATTGCTTACAAAGCTGTTTCTTTGGCAAACTACAGACAGAAGATTCTTCTACAGTATTGACAAATTTTGTTCACAATGTCAAAGCGGAAACTAGAGGAAGCTTTAAATAAATGTTAAATTGACTGTGAACACATAGCTGCGTGTAAAGATGATCATTAACAGCATGGTCCATGAAATTTGTTTTCTTAAAAAAAAACAAAAAACACTGTTCTAGCCTATAGTCAATGTGCCGAAGTGACCTTTAAAGATTCTGTATTCAGATTTATTGTCCTGTAGGAGTGTGTTTTTGGAGCCTTTAAATTTATGTTCTCTATTTATACACCCAGTCCCTGTTTTCAGTGGAGAACTTTGTCCATTACATGACTGTGTCCTTGGAAATGCTGATGAATGAGGTAATTTTTTTTTTAGATTTGGGCAGAAAAATTATTTGTGAAATATGAATATATTATGTTTCTTTTAAAAACGATTGAACTGAATGTACTATACCATATATATGAAAGTAAAGACTTTTACACAAAAGTTTTTTCAAATAAATGCTGTTCTTTTGAACTTTCTACCCATCAAAGAATCTTGAAATGAGGTTTTCACAAAAACATTAAGCAGCACAAATGTAAGAAATGTTTCTTGAGCACCAGATCAGCGTATTAAAACAATTTCTTAAAGATCATGTGACACTGAAGACTGGAATAATGCAAGTTACAAGCACGGGAATAAATTACATTTTAAAATATATTAACGTAAAACAGATATTTCGCCTTGTAACAGTTAACACAATTACTGTTTGTACTGTATTTTTGATCAAATAAATGAAGACTTTGTAGTATATTTTTAAACATTTTCTTTTTATTGACCTCTGCAGGTGCCTCGAATGATAGTGAACGTGGTCCAGATACTGCCGATGGAGACCCTGAGGGAAGTACAGAAACCCACGCCAGGATGTCTGCTCCAAAGGTACAGGAAATGAAATCAAGCTTTTAAAATCGAGCAAAGAGAGAAAGTGGTGTCCTGGATGATGACTGCAAACTGAAAATGCTAGTCATTTTTGAACTGTCTTTAAATGTTGATGTGTAACAACATTAAGCCTGTTTTGCTCAAGACGATTGTCAGTGCTACGGGATAATTTCTGTCCTGTTTAGTGCTCTGATCTCTCATTCAGGTCATTCTGCTCCTGTCTGGTCAAGCCAGCTGCGGGATCGGCTGATCTGAAGGAGCTTGTTGGAGTCAACCTAGAATTCCAGGTGTGTTTGCTTTCACAATGATCTACACAGTTCTAAAATGAATCTGTAATTTGCTGATATGATGCTGAATGACATATTGTTTGTCTCAGAAAGCACTGGAGCAGCTCTTGTACACTGACCGCTTCTTTAAGAATGACTTTGCTGTAGTTTTGCAGCCGTTCCTGAAACATGCAGATCCTCCAAGACTCCCTGTGAGTAGTGACCAATGACTGTTTACTAATTGCTATAATTAATAGCACTTTGCTGCTAGTTTTGCATTAAGTTTTAAATTGTAATGTTTCCATTTAATTTGAATTTGTGCTTTATATTTTTCTCTGATTAGAATGGGAAGATTGACATGAGCTTTTTTACTCCGGACTGTTTCCACTTCACCATGAAAGGACATGAGGAGCTAGCCAAGGGACTGTGGAACAACATGGTAACAACTTTAACTCTGAACAAAATCACAAAAAAAATCTAATACAACACATAAAAACACATAAAATGCTTAGAATATAAATCATATAAAATTACGAAAATATAAAATCAAACTATTTAAAACATAAATCTTATAAAATTACGAAAATATAAAATATATAATAATATAAAATAAAATTGAAAAGAAAAGAAAACTGATTAAAATAGTAAAAAAAAAAAACACTATGAGCAGTGCAGCTCATTTGAGGCACAATCTTTGATTATGTGTCACTGTCATACAGGCACGGTATGTCATTCTAAAATCTTTTCTCTTATTTCCTGTGTGCCAAGTTTCAACTTGAGGGGGAGAAGTTCATGGTGGAGAGCTTTTCAAACCCTATTGAGCTCATTTGCCCCCCTGTGGTAAGAAATTATTATTAGTGTAATTTTATTTTGCCCTTATGTCACTGTAATTACATGATGCTAATTCAATTATTACGTGCTTTAAATGTCTTTCATGAATCCCAGAGTCATCCGTACATTTACACCAGACCCAGTGTTGTAAAATCAGGCCCATCACTTCCTGAGATGCCCCAGTCAGCTGGCATCAGACTAATTGTTCTCTACCTCATCTTGGCTTTCCTTCCACTGTGGTTGGCTGTTAATCTGGCCTCCTTGTAGGACATCCATATGGATTATTGTGGTACATCATGTCTGCCCACCCAATGTCCTACTTTGGCTGGATATCATTGCTTTGATGGTCTCTGAAGCATTGAGGATCTGTTCTGTGACTTGAGCCACTGCAGGATGATCTATGGTAAAACTGATAATGAGGGAGTAAAAGATAAACAAGTTATCAAAGATGAACAGGAAACTGGAGTTGGCTAAATATGAAGACTTGGTTACAGTCAATATTATATTTAATTGAGTTGCAATGGAAATGGGAATATTGAAACCTCAGAATAGAAAAATATATGCTCATGTGATAACCTTTTTTTGATATACCAAACCAAAATAGCACAACAGCAGGTGCAAAGCCACTTTTAGCTTGCGTAATGTTGCTATAATAAATTTAGGTATGAAAGGTTACTGTGTAAGCTATTTCCGGATGTTTTGAATAAAATGGCCAGAGGTCATCCTGTAAACTCATTAAGCCTGTGAAGATAAAGGAATTGATTGTTGTGTGAGAACAACTGTTTTGCTTCGAGAGCATGGTGAAAGTAAACCGTTTGAGAGCTTCTTCATGCCCACAGTATTACGATAATTGCTTTGGATGCTGCAACATGAGAAGTGCTTTTGGTCTTCTCAAATAAAGCTTTCATTAAGGGCACTTATCTGTTTTACTTCAATTTTTTTCTTTGAAAGTATGTTTTTACTTAAGATATGCTTTTTCTGTACAGCTGAAAGTTCTTCCTTACCAATCAAAGAACCTGTCTTTATAGTTGTACTTAAAGGTGTTTAGCAGCTCCTAAAGATTTTTGGAAACAAACAAACAAATGATTATAGTAATGGAATTATATTGGTGGTTTCTTCACATTTATGTAATAAATATGTTTGTTTTATCAGTCTGTTTGTCTGTGTGAGTGTGGCATAAATATTATCATTCAAAGCAGATGCGTTTTTGATCCACTTTATACCTCAGAACTGTCAGTGTCTAGGATTGCTAATATTAGCCTGTGTTTCTGTTTAAAAGCCTTTTAAAAGAAGTACCCTACAAAAGAAACTATTTGCAGATGTTATATTTTGCCACAGGGAGTAATGTTTTGCATTGATGCTTAAAATATGATCTCCTTCGGTTGATTATTTGCTATCCCTAAGATCACAAGAGTGGATTTAAGGCTTATTTATGAATGCACTGTTTCACTTATCAATTGACTTTTAACTAATTCATAGTTATGAACTGTTGTTTATGAGTAAACCTTACTGGGAGTTCCTTTGATTAGGTTTTTTTTTTTTTTTTTTTGCATAATACAAAAAAAAATTGGTTTAACGCTGCTCTGAGAAACTACTTTTGTGGCTAATTGACTAATTTATTAAATGGATAATTTATTATCATGGTCAAAAATAACTGCATTTCTTTCAAAAATGAGAACTTTTTTATTATTATCATTCCTACAGCAGGGTTTTGAGTGGAACATTTTGGTTGCACATAAGTACATTGTCCTCTGGGTAGATAGATAAGCAAATTACTCATTTTGTTCAACCCTGTACATTTTTAAATATATCTGGTTGAATAAAATACATGGCTGAATAAAACCACAATGTATAGTTTTACATTTTTCCGCAGGGAAATTTTTGAATTTATGCATTTTAATATAACTTAAATATTTGGAAAAATGATGGCAAAACTCAAGAGCAAATGTGACAAGTGGTATGTTCTTTTTTTTTTTTTTTTTGGTCTATTTCAAAATGATGCAAACAGGAAGCCATACATTGTTTCCTCTCTGAAGGAAATTAGATGCAATACATCACAAGCACGTACTCCTATACTCCTACTGATTGTTCGATTTTCATTCAATTTTAGTGTGTCCAGAATAGAGAAATTGCATTATCTTCTCATTACAAATCAATGGTCAACATGTCTGCTGGCTCAAATTTCTTGCCTTTCTGCAATGTATCTGTTTAAGTCAATATCATTTTCCCCAACAGGGGTCAAATGTGTAAACAGCTGCTTCTAAGGTGCAAATGATCAGAGCCCACAAAGGTAGCATATGAATAATATGATAAATGAAGTCTGAATGGCTTGTTTAGATGCATAATGTGTGGCTGATATACTGTTTTCATGAGCTACAAGGACATTTATTCATGTATTGCAATTAACAAAGAAAGCCTATTTCCATCAAAGCAACCTATTAAACATAAGAGAATGAGTGCTAAACAAATAATTAAGATGAAACGTTTTATCAGATCTGCATGTGAGGAGCTATAGCTAATGCCGTACAGTAAGTAATTGCATGATGCTCTCGCGTATTTAATAATCTGCTTCCTGCTCACATTTACTCTCATTCATCCTCTGCCACTCTCTTTCTAGTGCATCTTTACTGTGCTCAATAAATTAGTTGGTGAAGGAATCACATATGGTTCCCCTGAGGTCCATCATTTACTGTATGTCCATGTTTAATGCAGTCCCTTTTCTAATTGAATTACTTTCTGTTTGAATAGCAGGCGCTCCTGACCGACTTCTGTTTGGTATTCAACAAAAAGATTCATGCCAAACAGCCAGCTTCATTAGGGAACACATTTGTACGATATGATGTTTTTTACTTTAATATTTTACTCGACAGATATTTTAATGGAAATCATGATCTTGATGTGCTCAAATACATTTTATTTGAGTAATGCATGGGATCTTGATGAAACTTCAGCTAATAAGACATCTGTGTGGGTGATATATCTGAGTGACATGACATATCCTAAAGCAGTTTTGACCCAGATTATATTTAAAAACAAAAAGAACTACAGCCTTGTTTTGAAATGCCTAGATTTGGAATTACAGGTTTGATGTTATAATAAGAAGATGCTTATGCTTTTGCTTGAATATGAATTGAATTTTGAATATTGAATTTTGAATATTAATAGGTAAAAAAAATCAAGCAAACCATCAGCAGACTATAAGGATTAATGATGTGATGATGCATTTTAAATTGAGAAAATTTAGGGGGGATGACCCAACACACCCTTCTACAAAACATGGGACCCCAAATATTGAAAAGCATTCTGCTACTTATATACTGAGTAGCATATTGTGAATAAGGCCTACTATTACGAAGTGCTATAAATAATATATTTAAATAAATCAGAAAATAAAGGAAAATTAAAGCAGTTGTTTGCATCCTTATATGCTTATGATAATAATTAATATTATTGTAAACTTTTTTCCTATACCATTTAGTGGATGTGAACTAAGCAGCTGTATTTCATACTGATGTCATTTCCTCTCCATCAAGTCTTCTATATAAAGGCGGCATCGCTGCGGTAGTGAGTAGTGACATTGAGGCGTTGTGATCCGGAGAAACAAATAAGAGCAGGCGCCTTTTGCGCATAATGCATCCATAAATCAGCCAGTGTTTTCATCCACTCCGAGTAAAGGAAAGCACTAACGTTCATTCGCTTTCCTCCTGCTCGACGGTTCATCACTTTTAAACAGAACGGTTGCCTGCACTTCGCGTTACGAAAATGATCGCACGAGGATGCGCTGCTCTCGTGTTGCTGGTGAATTTTGGTAAGTGTGCAAGATGCATACAAATAACCACATAACCCGTTAAGTTATTTTGGGAATACTTAGTGGCATTTTGGATGATGTATTGATTCTGTTGACTGTACATTTAATTCATGTGAGCTGTATGTCTCTGTCAGCACCAAGGACAGCGGATAAAACACTTGTGAGGAGCACAAAAGGCTTTTCACACTTCACAACGTAATCGTGCTTGATCTTGTTACATCCTTTACTGTAGTAATAGCCTACTTCGTCTTTAGTAATGATTTCGCATTGTAATCCCGGGTTAACGTTCTTATTTACATATGTATAAAGTCTTTAACATTAATTAGAAAATACAGCAAGCGACCAGTTTTAATAACGCGCATCTCTACTGTATCTGTGTAAATCTACCCACGTAGATCCACTCTGGTTGTTTTATAACCTACCGTTTACCGTCGTTGTTCGACATTTTAACGGTTTCCCTCAGATTACAAACAGCGCGTGCAAGTTTCTGCGACTGTACAAAGAGCATGAATATTTAATGAGTTGAGCTCTGAACAGTTTATGATTGGTTGTCTGTTGCTAAACGACTCGCCTACCTTTGTTACTTAACCAAAATATTAAAACTAGCTTTCACCCAGGGTCAAAAAAAATAAATAAAGACACTTAGTTAACCCAGGTTAAGTATAGGTTGGTTTGTAATGTAATAATTATTATTATTATTATAATTTTCATAGTACTGTGTTTTTGTTTATCATAGCTATCTGTCTATTTCTAGTCTTCTCGGTACCTGTTTCTCCAGGTCACATGGATGATAAGGATGTGAAGGTATGCATTTATAAATCATTGTCTTAACAAACAAAATGTTTGAGTTTAGCTTCACTACTGCAGTATTATTTTAATGTGTATGTGGAGCAGCCTTTTGGAACATAAGGATGCACAGAACGGCAGCAGCCATAGTCCATGCTGTCAGGAAGTGTGGAGGAAAGCAGCATAAGTGAGACAGTGACTCAACAACATGATTTCTATTTAGTGACAGCTGGTGCCATGTGTGCTTACTCAGGGGAGGCTACCAACTACAGATGACTGCAAACTGTGCTTTTAAACTATGATGAACTGAATTTAAACTTAAATTGAAGTTGGGTTGTGCTCACTTATCTTAGCTGAGCTGGTCATATGCTTATTTCTTATCCTTGCCGATGAGAAACGCCTTAAGAGAGGGTGTGTTTTGACACTAGAAAATTCAGAAATGTGTGCAAATCTGAAGTATTGGGGGGAAGGACATTGGCCATGTCTAGCTGCAAACAGATGCAGTTCTTCTCTGTAAAATGATAATGCCATTTCAGCAACACTTTGGCCTTACTGAGAGGGGCTGTTTTTCCCTGACAGCAGAGAAATGTTTGACTTTGGGGGAATGTGGCGCCAAACAATATGCAGAGACAGACGAGAGAGTTGAAAGCACCGAGGAGGAAATGACATTGATTGAAAGTGAAATGTAAGACAGTAAGGATGGCTAGATATGGGGGGTTTTGAGATAGTGTTGGCATGCTGCATCTCTGTCCTCTGTCACATTGGTCTCATGAGTGTGTGGAGTCCATATATACACACTACCGTTTAAAAACAAGGATGCATTACATTTCTTAAACACATATTTGAAAGGATCATGTGACACTGAAGACTGGAGAAATTTTAATAATATTTAACAATATTACTTTTTTTTTTTTACTGTATTTTTAATTTTAAAAAAAAGCCGGTCACACTTTATTTTAGGGTCCAATTCTCACTATTAACTAACAATTAACTATGACTTTTGCCTCAATTAACTTCTTATTTGCTGCTTATTAATAGTTTATAAGGTAGTTGTTAAGTTAAGGTATTGGATAGGATTGTGGATGTCATGCATTATATGTACTTTATAAGCACTAATAAACAGCCAATATGTTAATAATAGACATGTTAATAAGCAACTAGTTATTAGTGTGAATTGGACCCTATACTAAAGTGTTACCAAAAAGCCTTGATGAAAATAAGAGACTCCTTTTTAAAAAAAACATTTAAATAAGTCACCAACTCCTAATTTACAAAATTCCCTATCCCGATCTTTCTCTGTCTTTTTATAGGTGATGACGTGTATTGTGGAAGTAATTGCAGATGCTCTGTCCAAGTCTCATCCCATCCCAGTGTCCCAGGATTGTCTTGAAACCCTCAGCACTGGTGAGTGCCTGCATTAGTGACAGCTGGACTACTATTATTTCCATATATTAAGCTGCACTTGGGTGCACTGATTTCTTATCATCAGCAGTGATCTTCCTGATATGATCAATATATGCCATCATTGCTGGTGTGGCTGCACGTTTCTTATAGTCTTATAAAAGTTAAAGGGAGAGTGCACCCAAAAAATGTTGTCATTAATTACTCACCCTCATGTCGTTCCAAACCCATAAGACCTTTGTTCATCTTTGGAACACAGTTTGAGACTGAAGGAGTCAAAAGTGTGAAGTTTTGGTCGTGCACTGTTCAGTCACATTGCAGAGTCTTTTTTTCCTTGATACTTTAATAGTAAGAAAATCAATCTTTCTATTAGACAGCCAGGTATTGTTACTGAGATGAGGCTTACAAGAGTGAAATCAAACACCCTATGAGAGGCTTACACAGTGAGTCTAGTGAAGGACAGAGACTGACAGAAATAGAAAGGAGGACCGATAATTTGAGAAAAGCAGAATTTCTTTAATACACTGTACAAACCTCAATATTTTTAATATGAAATGTATAGTAAATTGCAATAATAAAACAATTAATTAACTGTTAATTACCTTACTGAATACAGCAAAATGGTATTATATTTTAGATAATAATAATAATAATAATAATAATAATAAATATTATTATAACATTAATAAAAACATATATCATTTAATTTGAATTTTATAAAAATATTGCTTCAATTATAATGTTTAAACCCCCATTTGTATTATTAATACAGTAAGAAAAATAATTAAATAGTTCAAATATGTTCGTGCATTAAAATTGTATTATTAAAAAACAGTTAGTAACTGTAAAATATACAGTACGGTAATCATAGTGAACTAAAACTGAAACTAAAAATGTAAAAATCACTGCTTAAAAATAAATAAATGTTAACTGAAATTGATATAAAAAAAATTTTTTTGTTTTTATTTCAGTCGGTTGCCAAGGCAACATTTCTCATTTAGTTTAACTTGATGAACTAAAATAACTCAAACTAAAATTGTAATAATATAAAATTGTAATATATTCTGTATTTTTTTGCAGTAATATTCTGGCAACTGCAGCTGTCAGTTTTCTACCATGACTTAAACAGATTGCAAAGAAGCTTGGCAGAGAAATAAGGTGACAGACATTTTGAGAGAGAAAGTAAGGAGTGGAGTGAATAGCAATGCCACAGAGTGAGCAGCCGACTCTGCATTCACTCTTTGTCGGTCAGCAGGAAAGGAAACGCTTGACTCAACGTTAATTCAATGCAAATCTCTCCTCTCCCCCTCTTTATTGCTTTAACTTTCTTTCTTCTCTCTCAGCGGGCCTGATGATTAATAGTGCTGCTCAAGAGAAGGCAGTACATTTCAGGGCAATTAATGCAAATCATTTATAAAAAATAAAGTAAAGTGCTGACTGCAAAAAATAGGGTTTGGAGTTTGGAACTGTGTGTGAGGTGTACTGTGTATTTTCCAGATGACAGGCTTGTGAGCATCCTGCGCCACCGTAACTTTCTTCAAGAGCTGCAAGATATCGCTGTGGAAGGTAAGAGACAGATGCTCCAGGTCCGACTGGGACAGCATGAGCCAACTCTGTTTCTATTGGAGGAACGCTAATGGCAGCAGAATGATAGTTGGCTGCTAATGGCTTTTTTGGCAGCAGTAAGTCATTTGAAATGTAGAGCAGGTAATTGTAAAACACTGCTGATGAACTCTGATAGAGAATCCATAGATTCTGTTTTATTGCCAAGAAAATACTATGTCCACTTGTGACCGTGTCTCAACCAAACTGCTTCTCAGGAACCAGTGAAAGAGCACAGAAACACCCAGGAGACACACCTGATCATGTGACCAGCCTCTCTAGAGACATGAAGAAAACTGCAGGTGAGATGAATCCATTTAATTGCCACATGACTCTATGCAAGTCTGTTACATCTTTATTTCTTTCTTTATATTCCCATACAGAAATGTTACATATGACATATATTGCCCTATATCAAGAGTAATATTGCCATATATGTTACCTATAAAGTACAATAGTAAATTTTGTATATGTATATATGTTAATAATATCAATATGATTTGTTTTTCATGTGGTATTATTTGTAGCAACCATATATGTCAACAATATATATATATATATATATATATATATATATATATATATATATATAACTTTTATGTGCAGCCTTATACATACTTTGCATTTACGAGAGAAAAGATGAGAGTTTCTTCTAATCTTATACTCTTAGAAAACTATGAGAAAACTTAGAAAACTGCTTTTCACCCTTCAAAGGACAGAGTACAGTCATCCAGTACTCTTAAAGCACATTTAACTGTGAATCACTGTGTTCTGCTCTATAGAGCTGCACTTTGCTGCATTTTGACAGGATCAGGGCAGAGGGCACATCTGTCTCTCTTAGTATGAATCGTTTTTTGCTTGTGAAATTGTATGATCCTGAGCTTGTAAAACTTCTTATAACCACCACCCAGGATTTCTGTATTGAGTATGTCATAGCTCAAGTCTGTGGGCACAAGTGTGTGGGTGCTAAATATCATTCAGTACTTAGTGTCAGAGTCAAGTGAAACACTGATTATGTTTTAATCTACTCCTTAATTTGTGAGTGGGTTGTTGTCAGTGTACTTTTCATCTGACCGCATTCAAAAGTGCTGACCTTGAAAATTGTGTGATCTATTTCTATGATCTGTTAGCACTGAAAATATATTTTCATCCTAAGCAGTGCATCCAACTCGACTCATATAAAAGCATGCAACTCTCCTTATTCAGAGAGTTAAGCAGTCAGTCATTTTCCAGAGGTTAACACACCATCTATATGTTCTTTTGCAAGTACTGCACTGCTGATGTCAGACAGATTGATCCAAAGAAAAGCCAGTCTGTTCCACTTCCATTAAAAGGCACTGTAGCAGATTTCATCAGATCAATCAAACCTAAATACCATCAAGACCCAAAAGAAACAGAAACAAATCTCAATAAAAGAATAACACACATTATTTAATTCACAATCATTTTGTGATTATTTGTATTATCCTGAATAAATCAGAATAAGAGAACATCCCACATTATTTTTCACATTTATTTATTTACTTTATTTATTTTTATTATGAGATTATCATCATAGAATAATTGGTAACACTTAACATTAAGGGTCCATTAGTTAATGTTAGTTAATGTATTAACTAATAGAATTCATTTAATATAGTATTAATTAATCTTTGTTAATGGTAGTTGATGAAAATATTTAGTTCATGTTAATTCACAGTGCAATAAAAAATGTTAACAAGCACAACTTTTTATTTTAATAATGCATTATGAAATGAACATTAGCTTATATTAATAAATGCTGTAGGAGTATTGTTCATGCGTAGTTCATGTGAACTAAAATAGTTAACTAATGTTAACTAATGAACCTTATTGTAAAGTTTTACTGAGGAATCAAACCTGAAGTATTTTTCCTAAAAGAAAACATATCTTAATTATATGTCACTTTATATTTCATATATGAATCAAACCTGAAGGCTCTGGCTTCTGAACCAAACCAAGTCTGAATAAAATGTTTCACATTTATCTGTTTGTTTGTTTGTTTCATTATATGAATATATGAATTGATTATAATATATGAATGCACCAGAAAGCTTTGAAAAAACACAAATCTGAATGAAAGAGTAATACTATATAATTAATGCTTTACCATTCTACAGATGATCAGTCAATGTTAGTTGCCATGGATAAACCAGAAGAAGATGCACAGAAGAGAGGAGCAGGAGAGAAGAGCTCCAGAGAGAGTGAGGAAACAGAGCAGGAGTCTCAAAAACAGGACCAGATTGCTGAGGAAGAGGAGCGTGAAGAAGAAGATGAGAGTCCTAGCAATCACATTTCCAACTCCATAAACTCAGAGCAGAAGAGAGAGTCACAGGAGGAGGCGAAACAAGAGGAGAAGAAACACTCCAGCTTGGAGAAGGAGAAGGAAAATGATCCGGCTTACCATAAAGATGGTAATGATGAATGTGATATGTGGCATGCCATATGTGCTACTTTCTGAGTTTATCTTTGAGTTGAAAGCCTTATTCATTATGATATGATGTAATAAGCAATATTCTGACTGTAGATTAGGTGTAATAATAACGGATGAAAGGCCTGGGACCTCTCAAATTCAGGGACCTCCTGCTGAGAAGCTTGCTATGGCTCGATACCTGGAAACAAGTCTCTGCAGATGTACATTAGATGGCTGAATAGTGCTTGGATGTGTGCCAGAAGCTACTGCCACAATGTGAAATACACAAAGAGATGAGAAATGTCACTTGTTCCAGACTCCTCTCCAGAGCCAACAGAATACATTGATGTCCTACACTACTAGATTTCCTGATTTATTCAGATTCCGACACACTAGATTAAATTAGATTTCAATTCAGTTCCGATTTCATTCCAGTTTGATTCAGATTCATTCATTTGGGTGTATTCCAGCCATAATGTCCACTTAGCTTAAATATGAAAAAAGTATCTCTCTGCAAATGCTGTAAATAACACAAGGCAGTGTTTCAAACCAATAACTTTTTTAAATTTGTAAATATTTATTAAAAGAACTGACTCAAAAGAGCCATTAATTTCAAGAACCAGGCTACACTGATTGCGCTGTATGTTTTTGATTCACTGCTAGTGTTTTGTGTTTTCTTCACAATTGAGGTATTTAGTATAGTTACAGTTGTTATTTGGCCAGTGCATTGTAGACATGAATGGCCTCAAAGTATCATAATCCATCCATGATCAAGTGTGTACAGCTTTAAGCCCAGCAGATGAACAAATAGCCATAGTGCTCCCACTAACGGTGTGTCACTCGTTTAGGAGGGATGGGGAATGAGGATTGATAGAGGAATTTAGCAGTGCTCCATGAACAGGCCGGTGTGACAGCACCGCCTTCTGTGAAATGAAATCCATTCTGCGCTGTGGCCTGCTGGATCAATTCAATAATTGATGCTGGAGGCCATCCAGATCAACCAGCTGCCTGTAGCTTGTTAAAAGTGGCCCTCAGATCTCAGAGGAACTTGGTGAAAAATGGCAAACATTTTAGGTGACTTTGCATTAGTGTGTTTGTTAACAGAAGCAATGATTTGGGAATCTGTGTTCATTAGTACAGATAGATGGACAGGACAGGGGCTTATATTTCAGGATAAGACGCATCAAGCAGTGAGCCGTGAGTTGGCAAGAGAAAGCGTTTCATTAAGAAGAGTGCTGGGTTTGCTGATGCTGCACTGAAGTAAATGTGTGTGTGTGTGTGTGTGTGTGTGTGTGTAGAATAATGAAAGAGAAGACACTGAGATAGAGAAAATAGAGAAGAGACAATATAAAAATTCTAACTTTGTTCCATTTCCACACTTAGTTCCTGCCACAGATGATCATGAATCAAATCCCGACGTGAAACAGTTCATCATGGAGGACAGCGAAGAGCACAAGGGAGCTGAAACAGAGAGAACACATTCAAAAGAAGAGGAGGAGAAGAAAAGAGAGGTTGGAGTGAAGCGCTGGAGTCGTGTGAGAAAATTGTCCCATAAGAGAGTAGAGGCAAGCCCAAAACTGGATGAGCACAGGGAAGCACCACACCACTCTAAGGAGAGAGCAGATCAAGAGGGCGAGCTGTGGAGGAGCCCAGAGGAGCAGGAGCTGCATCTCATGGCACAGACTCATGCACAGGACAAGCGAGACGAAGAAGGCAGCGGTGGCAGAAAGACAGGGGTATGAAACCTAGGTGCCCTAACCTGTTTTCTTAAAGGTTAAAAAGGTTGTGGAGCACAAAAGTAGCATTTTAAAATTAATTAATGGCCTGAATTTGTCTCTTGTGTCATCAGGATGCTGAGATTGAAAGTCTGGCTGTCATTGAGTCTGAACTGGAGAGTGTGGCTCAGAAACTTCATGATCTGAGACGAGGCTGAGCCGCTCCAGCTCTTTTCTTTCCACTTTGCCCTTCATCTCTCCTTCAGTAGAAAGGCATGTTAACTGGAGATGAGGCTCTCACCCTCTTGCTCAGTCCACAGCAGTGCAAGCTCTTATCTCAGCGCCGCAGATTCTCTGCTCATTCCCTCCATGTGTAAAATATGAAACCTCAAAGTAACTCCTCTAATGTCAAACATTTAGAGGTCCCTAAACTTTTTCTCCCAGCTCCTCCGCTTTGCTTTATTATGCTAGCATCCTGAAGAAATCTGGGCATTTGAGTACATTTAATGTAAAGTTTTAGCCACTGTCAATTATCACACTAGATTGAGATTTTAATATACATAAGGATACATATATGAAAGGTTGCTCCTGATATTATGGAGTCTTATGATCCGTCGGCAATAATGTTTTTATTAGATATGGTGACACTGTAGTTAAATGCTTTTTGGGATTCAAGAAAATAAATAAAGATGAAAAAAAAACACACAAGTGTTTCAATCTGATTCCATGCAATGTGCAAAAAAAAAAAAAAAAACTAAATCTCAAAGAGTCCCATACAGCAGATAAACAATCAGTCAAAGAATTATCAATGCTTAAGTTTGGTTTTATTGTCCATTTCATTTCATTTGTTATTTTAAAGGCTTTTTTTTTCTGTCTCCAAAAGAAAAAAATTAACAAATATACAAATATACATCATACACAAGTATAACGCAATTGTCATAAAACAGACTAACAAACAAATTACACTGTCAGAACGGCAAATTTAACATTTATCAATCAAACTGCATCCAAAATGCAAATTCTGTTATCATTTACTAACCCTCACGTCTTTCCAAACCTGTGTGAATTTACTTTCTCTGTGAAACATAATAAATTAGATATTGAAAAATGTGATTTGTTTTGTCAGTGCGATGAAAGTGTTCAGAGAAAGGTTTTGGACTAATGACTTTCATTGGGTCAACAAACACAACTGAAAGATCTTTATTGTTTCACAGAAGAAGGATTGTCATAACGATTTATAATGACATGAATTCCCTTTTCGGGTTAACTTTTATTGGGTGAAGTTTGTTCATTTTCTCCTTCAATCAATGTAATGCATAACCCCATACAATCTCAAGGTTTTCAGACCATTCAGATATGAAATGATTAGCCTTAAAAAATCTTTTTAAAAAGCAATCAGAGCTGCTCTTGCTTTGGTTTAACAGATTAAATACCAGCAGACTGCTTCAGACAGCATTAAAGCCAGTATTTATGACTTACACAGCAAGTAGAGAAGCCTTAGTGCCAGCAGGACACTTATTTAAATAGTGACACATCATGACACCCATTTTCTCATTAATATATTAATATCAACAATAGTTTTAATTCCTCCCATGAAGCCCTTTTTCTGCAAATCAAGTTCAGTGCAACATTCATAAAAAAAAAAATCTAATCATATACATTTCCAAGATCAGGTCGACCTTTCCAAATAGGAAATTAAATAAAGGAGTAGACAATCAATACACATTCAATCATTTCCTAAACAATTCACATTTGGCACGAAGGATTTTTCTGCACACCTACCCTTTGAAGAGCGTTCATCTGGTTTGTGAACAGTAATGAAATATTCTATTGCACTGGCTCTCCGTGTCACTGCGAGGATGTCTCCGCTGCTAAACTGGATCTGCTGTGCTGGTGAAAGTTTGGAGTCATGCAAGTGCCGCCACAACTCAGTCCCTGATGGGGACCCTTCTTTATCCCCTCGCTCTCCTTCAACCAACTGCTTTCATTTCCCAGCATGCCACAGTGAATCCCGCAGGCCACAGATGGGCTCTGACCTATCCCGTTCACTCTCAGATGACCACAAACTGCTCCGTTTGACCCTTGACCTCGCAGGACGCTGGTGATGTGACTCAACAGGTCATCGAAAAACTCTGGAACTCCCTCATAACCTGGGCGAAAAATGAAGGTGGTCTTAGATAACAGTAGTTAATGGGTTCCTTGTGATGGTGCTGAGAGGCAGATTAATAAAAGGAAGATATCATCTGTTGTCTTACTCCTGCGGTCTCATGGGACTTGTTGGATGTACCACTGAGAGATATGAGAGTGCTGCTACCTGCTAGATACATAAGATCACCATGGCAACAAGCAGAGACAAAGCCAGGTGGCTTTTAAACATACTGAGAAAACACAGCTGTGTCTGCAGATACTATTAAGAGTCTTGAATCAAGGGTTTCAGATGTACTTTTTCCCATCCTTCTACAATGTTTTATACCTCCTTTTGTGACTTTAGCTGAACAATGATGTAGAGCTAAAGCAAAATAACTTTATAGACTGAGCAGAGTCTATTTAGTGTGATGGAGAGACACAAAATGTTCAACTATAGAACACAAAGGCTATATATATATATATATATATATATATATATATATATATATTATAGGAGTTTATATAATTTGTGTAGACTACAGTGAAAGAAAAGACAAATGTTAAAATGATCTTTTATTTATGCCTTCATTGTCTATATTCTCTAGTTTGTAAATCAGTGTAGTATACGTTGTGTTCCGAAGTGTTTGGTGAAAGAAAAAAAAAAGTGTAGAAGCACCTTTAACAGCTTGACAGCACAGTTTTTGGTGTTTTAAGAATAACAGTCTGTAAGATTCTGACTGTAAAATCAATCATGTGTCAGCGGAGAAGAATAGTAAGTGAAAACCCAAGTAAATTAGGGGAAAAAAAACAAAAAACAACTGGACAGTTGAAGAATAAAGATGAACTTTAACATCTGGCCTGGCCAAATAAATCATCTGACTTAAATACCATCAAACCACAGTGGATAGCTTTAGAAAGAAAAGTGAGAAGCAGATTTCCTCCAACATCATTGAAGCAAATGACAGATGTTGCTGTAGATGACAGTCCACCAGAGTTTTAACGGCAAATGTTAGTACAACACCTCAATACACCAACATTTTATTTTAACAACACAAAGCACAGAGAGAGCTCTTCATTACTCCACACTGACACCATGTGGTTTGTTACCATTACTGCAGCTCTGTTCTGAACTCTCTTTTGAGTTCAGTGCTTAAAGATAACATATATTGCCAAGTCAAAGGCTTGTGAGGAACTGCACGTACCTGGAAATGCGTTGATGTCGATGACAGCGTGCTGGCCGGTCTGGTTGTTGATGATGATGTCAATCCCGAACAGAGAAATACCAAGGGCCTGTCTTAACCCTCTAGAAATTTTCTGAATGACATCATTGCTGGGTTCCCGGTACTGGCCCTCCATGTTGTCCCTCTAGAGGAGACCAGAAAAGGGACAAAAAGTATGAAATGTATGAAATGTTTGTTGAACATGTACAGTTATGCATTGTGAATGCCAAAACACTACAGAAGTATTTTTTATGAAGCTTTTTAGTAGAGAGGCATTGATCGAGCCATGAGGCTTGCGCATCCTGTCTGAGAGAATTGTGCACACAGCACAAACGAAGCACAAACGAAGTAACTGTGGTAGAATTTTTTTTAATTATAATACATTATATAGTTAAGCAACATTACTGACTGCAATGTGACACTGATTTTATACAATATAATAAATGTACGAAGTTAACAAGTTCAATAAACAAAAAGTTAACAAGATTAGTTACTTACGCAATATTGACTGTTTTTGCTCAATTTAGCTGATGAAAATAGCACTTTATTTTGATAGCTGTTTAAGTGGGAGAACATCTGTAACTAAGAACTAGAAACTAGGAAATAGGCCTAGTAATGTTTAATATTTTCTTTTATTATGTCATTTTTTTTTTTTTATAAACAAAAACTAAAAATATCTTTTTGTTTGTAGATGCTGTCAATTATAGTTCTTCGAAAGAAAATCTGAAAAAAAAAAGAGTATCGGCAGGTAACACTCACAATAAGAAAATTGCAATCGGTGCATCTCTACTTTTTAGTTATACACAAACATTTGATACATTCATTTAGATTTGAACAGGGCTGTATTTGAGATTTAAAATAAAATAAACGTATTAATTAGTGTTTCAAAGGTATTTAAGCCATTCATAAACTTTAGAAAAGAGTAATTTTTCTTGACTTGTAGAGGTTTAAGCAGTAGTTGAGTTGTAAATATGATGCATGTTGACTTACGCAGGTCAGGTCAGAAGAGGACTCTGGTTTGGACACGTGATGACTGTTGAAAGATATTGCTCTCCTGTCTAGAAGAACGAAAACACAACTCAGTTTTCAAAGAAATATTTACACCACTTTTCAGAAATGTGGGGTTTAGCAAGATAAAAAAAAAAATACTTTTGTCATCAAAGAGGCATTAAATTGATCAAAATATTAAACAGAGAGCACATCAGTTGTCAACACTGATAATAATAAGAAATGTTTCCAGAGCAGCAAATCAGCATATTAGAACGATTGTGTGAAACTGAAGACTGGAGTAATGCTGAAAATTCTGTTTAGCTAACACAGGGATAATTTACATTAAATTATATTAAAACAGAAATTTTAATTATTTTTGTCCTTTTCGGTTACATTTATTCAGTGAAGAAACATCGCCAAATTCTTCCTTGTCTCATTGTAAAGTTGACAATTATCTGCATCAGGGAATTTGACTGGGCATCAGGGGCATACAATTCACCAAACCACATTGACATCTGAGACCATAATCTTTGACATGCTTACTTTATAAATACCAAGTCAAAGACAAAATAAACCACTCCTCTGTAAGAGAAGGAAAGGGTCTATGTTGATGGAATGGTCTAGAAGGCTGAGAGGCCTCGCCATCACACAGACTTGCTCACAAGTGCCATTAATGTCAATCTCACTTTGTTTCTGAAACAGCTTTCAAACATAAGGTAACCTTGTAAAAAGTTCCAGACTTAGTTTGTTTGTTGGGATATATGTTTGTGTGGATGGTTAAAGCTAGCTAAAAGAGTCCTGACATCTACATTTCTGGTCCTGGCACCCTATAAAGTGTTGTAATTGGCTTTGATGCCACCTGGTGAACTAGTGTCCCATGTGTGACAAACACAGAGTGCAATTTACAGATTTAGCTTTACTTCTGTGAATGTAAACATTGATGAATTGAAAGTAGTTCATAAAAAAAAAAAAACTACAGCATATTCACTATCGTTCAAATGTAAGTATCTCACCAAGGCTGCATTTATTTGATAACAATAATATTGTAAAATAATATGTTAAAAAATGTATTTATTCCTGTGATGCCAAAGCTACATTTTCTGCAGTTAGTGTTTTCCAGTCTTGAGTGTCACATGATCCTCCAGAAATTATTCTAATGTGCTGATTTGCTTAATGATGCTCAAAGCTATATAAATGTTGAAAATGCTGTTTAATATGTTTGAGGAAACAATACTTTTTCAGGATACTCTGATAAACAAAAAAAAGAGCTGCATCTATTTGATATTGAGATTTTTTTTTGTCTTTACCTTCACTTTTGATCAGCTTAATGCATTTCTTTAAAGAAAGTCTTACTGCCCCCAAACTTTTGAACAGTAATGTATTAGGCACCAAGGGAAATCTATGGAAACCTTTTGAGTTTGATTTATGATTCAAATTTAAAGCTAAATATTTCTAAACAAATTACATTCATCAAATACTTTGAACCATCCATCAAAGGGATGTTGTGTGACTCAACTCACCTGTGGGTCCAGATGGGAAATTTCTAATGGAGGGCCGCTGCACCACACTGTAGGCCTCTCCCACTACAAAAACCTTATACAGCACTGCATTATGGTTGATAAAGCTCTGGATGACACATGGGGGCTTGATGCCTTTCAGATCTTCCTCACTGAAGATGATGGCCATCTGTTGAGCAGAAACCAAATCAACATCTGGTTATTAACTAACATGAAATACACAGATTCTTATTGTGATCTTGAAATGTGAAGGTGCAAATGAGAAAGACAAATATAATGTATCTATTGTACTTCCGTGAATCTAAAACTGCCACACCAAAACCCACTCAATCCACATATGTTCCTTGTCTTTCCTTTAGCTAAGTAAACCGATGTGCTCACAGTCATAAAACACATGACCGTCAACCTGTTTGCACAAACACAGTCGTCAGGAGTCAGTGGTGACACATTAATCTAGTACGCCCCTCACTGTCAACATTGTAAACCAGAGTTACTAATGTCTTAAAGAAGTATTCTAAAGGAATGTGAGTAGTCGGAGACTTTGCCTGTACATTAGTCACAGAGAATCAAAGATATGGTCTTCACAGCAAGAGGCTGCGCCCCTGTTAATCATCCACGGGGATAGCAGTGTTACGTGTGATTCAGAGCAATGAGAGCGTCAGATTCACTCTCTCTTTTATGCAATACGTGTTAAAATAGTGTGCAATTGATGTGGTTTTTTAGTGTCACACTTTCAAGACAACTGAAATGAATCACTGTGGCGTTTATGAGGCAGAAGTGGCCACAGCATTGCTGAAATTTTAAAGAAATATAATGTGTGTTTTTTGATACTAATACTACCGCTACCACTAATTACACATTTCAGTTCCCTAGCTTTACTTAAACAGAAATCCTGCATGAAAAGGTTGATACTCAAGTCCAAAAGTAATAATTCTAATGAGACACCACTTAACATTAGAAATGATTGACTAACATCATGTAGCACCTCTTAATGGATCTAAAAAATACTGTGCTCTACAGCACTTATCTCCTGCTCATTATGTAAGATATGAAAAATAGCACAGGTTACAGGAGAGTAAAGTCTCTTACCTCATGGGAGTTGATGCCATGAGCTACCTGGGTTTTGCAGACTGCAATCAAAAAAAATAGTGTGAAAACATGTCGCTCCAGTACACATGAGAAAATATATAAGAAACAGCTTTTTTTTAACCTGAAACCCCTAATTAGATGAGCCAAATCTATGTATGTAAATGGTCACGAAGATTACTGGTGATTTTAAATGACATGAACTTACTGGAGGGAAATGTGATTCCATGTTTCTGAAGCTGCTCTAGAGTCTCAGTGCCACATTCACTGTTGAGGACCAGAAACGGAGGTGAGCAGATTCTGTCATCTACAGAAAAAAAACACACATGAGCACATGCTACATTTTTGTCTTGATATATTACATGATTTAATAATGCACAAAAAATAAATTTCATACATATAATGACTCAAATATGTTTG
This sequence comes from Carassius auratus, assembly GCF_003368295.1. Lineage (NCBI taxonomy): Eukaryota > Metazoa > Chordata > Actinopteri > Cypriniformes > Cyprinidae > Carassius > Carassius auratus. The sequence continues at coordinate 2,919 of NW_020524783.1, read as the reverse complement.
TTTCTTTTGTGTTGAGCATGTTTTTTAATTTCTGGATACAAATTTTAATAACTGCACTGATATCATAATGAAGAAAAACAGACAAATTAAAAGAGTGAAATTCTTGAAAATAAATAAAAAACAAATTTTTTTAAAAACCTAAAAAAAAAGACTAAAAATTTGACAAAGCAAGGTGCGATTTTCTAAAAACGTAATGATAAATAAATGAATAACACTTTGACCTTGAATTTATATTTAAAAATGCTAAATGATTCTTAAAATTAAGTTAGCTATTAATGATTATCTAAAAATAAATAAATAAATATTTAAAATTGTCATGATGATTCATGATATAAGAAATAAATATTTGTATTTATTTATTTATTTTTTACTATGGAGATTATTATTATTATGAGATATGAGAAAGATTATCAGGATAAAGTTGGTTGCTTTGTTTTTATATATTTAAGATTTAATGAAATTCTAACATCCAAACTTGTCTTCTTTACTCTTATGAATCTGGGCTATGTTTCCCAAAAGCATTGTAAGCTTTAATTGATCGTAGCTCCATTGGTTTCAATGAGTCTACAATGTACTTAAGCTTACGATGATTTTGGGAAATGTAGCCCTGATCATTATGACAGCCCACTCTGATTCTAAATTTTGTTTGTAAAGGTTTGGGAGAAATAAAATAGGGTGTAGTTGTTTCTTGGATGTGTTTTGATTTCATCTTACTTTCTATCTTTTTCTTTCTTAGTAGCAAGCATTTCTTTCTTTCTACTATCTTTTATAAAACCTACACAAACAAATGAAAACCTAACAGGCCAGACAAGATTAACTAGCACACCCTGAGCATAACTCCTTGTAGACAGCAGGTTTGGATGGGGGTCTTAATGATGTGTGGCCTGCACACATTTTAAGTGATGACTACACTTTATACGGGATAATATTACTACAGGATCCATGGAAACATTTAAAATGAAACCATTGAGGTATCTGTGAATTTTCAGCTTGCTTTTGATCTGCAGTCATCAATTAATCTTATAAACAGCTTCTTTTCCAAGACTGAAAGCGCAGTCTATTTATAGCCACTCAACTTTTTCCATGTTGGGCAGCTCTACGCAGCTCAGCGTATTAAAGCATAACATTTTACATTAGACAAGGAACATGAATCCATTTGATAAAAAATGCAGTAACCTTTAAAACAGCTACAAACGCTGGATACAGCAATGTGATGTGTGACGATATATGTGATTAACTAAAGTGTGCATTTTGGGGAATTTATATTCAAACAGCTTGTTGTCATCGGTTCACATGGACTCGACATAACAGGTGATTAGCTCATGGAAAAAATGTGTGTAATTTAACAAAATCAGTCACTGATGGCACTTGCTGATAGAGCCAAACATGCATGTTATGGGCAAGCGAGTTATTTTTAAAAGGATCTTGTGTAATACTGAGGGTATATGAGCTGTGTTATCTATCCTTTCCCAGAATCCCTTGCGGTGTTGTTTCATAAGCTAATAGCCATAGAGGCAGTTGCCTGGTGAGTGGGCCCGAGAAAATAGTCACTCCCTTTGTATCTGAAACAGAGTCGTCTCTTTCTTAGAGACTGGGGAAACACCAAGACAGATGGTTAACTTCACACTAACCCTCAGCTGACACAAGATCAAAAAACATCATCAGGTTTTAAAGAAGATGTTACATAATTCATGTACATTTTAACTGCTTGACTCAAGTTTGTATCCTGACATTAAAAATGCTAAAAACAAAATGTTTGTAATAAATTATAAAAGAATGCAAATTGAAAGGATTAGTTCACCCAAAATTGAAAACTCTGTCATGTATTACTCACCCTTATGTTGTTCCAAACCAGTAAGACCTTCGGAACAAAAATTAAGATTTTTTGTTTTTATGAAATCCGAGAGCTTTCTGACCCTGCATAGACAGCAATGCAACTACCACATTCAAGGCCCAGAAAGGTAGTAAAGACATCATTAAATAAAATCAGTGGTTCAATCTTAATTTTATGAAGCTACGAGAATACATTTTTGCACAAGGAAAATAAAAATAACTTTTTTCAGCACCATCGTCAACAAACATGCCACATTGTTTTCTTTGCACACAAAAAGTATTCTCCTAGCTTCATAAAATTACGGTTGAACCACTGATGTCACATGGACTATTTTAATGATGTCCTTATTACCTTTCTGGGCCTTGAACATGGTTGTTGCCTTGCTGTCTATGCCAGGGTCAGAAAGCTCTTAGTCCGTGTAGCCAGTCCTTCAGACTGACAGCAGAAGGTCTGGGAACCTTGGCTGCTTTGAATGGCAAGGCCTGCCCAAAAGGCCATAATGCTGACAGATAAAGCAACCAATCATGTTTCGTTTTGTGCCACGCCATGATTTAGGGTGTGAAAATATCCCCACAATAACAGACCGTGTGTAAAATTCTTGGATGTTTTTTAAAGATTTTATGCTGCAAACTTTAAATATTCATATACATTTGAAAATCCAGCATTTAGTTGGTCCTGATACGGATTGATTATCACAATTGTAAATACAATGGTTTGCTTCTAACATGAGGGTCTCCAGCATCATGGCATATTTGTTTTCAGGTGGAACATTAAAGAACGCGACACGCACATGTTCCAGAAATCCTGTATAATTCAATCAATCTGGATATCGACTTCGAAACTCCCACTTCAAAACTTCGAAAGTTTTTCAATTTTGTGTGGCGTATGCATCAGACGTTCTGCCAATGGACCGAAGGCATGACATCTGAGGATGAGACCTCAGGATTTCATACAAAATATCTTAATTTGTGTTCTGAAGAGGGTCTTATAGATTTGGAACAACATGAGGGTGCGTAATAAATGACAGAATTGAAATGTTTAGGTGAACTTTCCCTTTAAGACTCCACTTTACACTACAGTTCAAA
>NW_020524782.1:52500-57409 GCF_003368295.1 Carassius auratus | reverse complement strand
TCGTTGTTTCATGTCATTGTGTTTACCCCCGTCTGGCTTCTGTGTAGTTTGCGTTGGATGTCTGTGTTTCCCCAGAACCTCATCCACTCTCCGCACGATCACTCAGCCACGGACACTTACCTTCGGCTCTGTTCCCTGCAGTTCCTGTGCCACTCTCTCCTGCTGCTTCAATCATCCCTCTGGAGCACCAGCACACCTCACCTGGACACGTTGACACGAGTAGTGCCTTCAATAAATTCACCCTCCGGGCCTTTATTGAATTCCCCTTGTTATGTGATTCTTCACCCCGTTATACTGGTGGAGAATGCAGGCATAATTTAGGAAGAATCACAGACAAGCAAAACCCCACAGCATTGAGTTTGCCCCAGTCTACGACTGTCCCTTACCATTGTTGATTTTCCCCCTCTCTTTTTTTTTTGTTTCTTGCAGGCGGCTGCTCCTCCTCAGCCAGGGAGGATCTATTAAAGCATCTCACCGAGGTGGAACATTTTGGCTTCTCTCTGGGGATCCCACCGCTGCCCAGGTGGTGGAGCAAGTAATAATAGATCACCTGCTACGAGCCATTCCTCGTCCACTTCGGCTAGCAGCAGGCATGCGGAACCCACACACCAACACTGATCTTGTGGAGGCCATCAAGTTGGCAGAGGCGGCCCAACACCGTGAGGCTGGGGAGCGAGCACCGGCTTTTCCCGGAGTGTAAACTAGGAGCGACGCACGCCAGAGGGCATCTCACAACCAGTAAGCAGGCTGGTGGTTCCCCGCCCACAGGACGAGCCCATGCCCACGGAACCTCCTCACTTACCAAATTGGGCCCTGGCTGGCAGGCTGCATCGTCCACCATGCACCACCAACAGGGGTGCCGCGGATGAAAGTAAAAGTTAATGGACAATCCTTCTGAGCCCTGCTGGATTCAGGCAGCGCCATCAGCCTTGGTGCAGCCAATCGTGTTGCCCCTCTGAGTGGAGACCCGGGCCCTCTTCCCCATCACCTGCGTACATGGAGACACACAACAGGTCCCCGCGCATTGTGTCACCATCTCGGCCACCCCTATCAAAGTGGGAGCTGAGAGGGACCTCCCTGTCCCCGTGCTCCTCGGGAGAGACTGGCCGGGGTTCAACCAGCTGCTCGCTGCCACCGCCGAAACCAGACGACAAACGGGACTGGGACCAGATGTTACCATATGTCCTCTTTGGCATCAGAGAAGTCCCAAATCCTCTACTGGGGTTAACCCCCTCCAAGCTCTTGTTCGGACAGCAGCCACGGGGCCTGTTAAATGTCTCAAAAAGGCATGGGAACAACAACCAGCCGCCCATCGGTCCACCATAGAACATGTCTGAGAGATGAGGGTACGGATTGACAGGGTGTCATTAGCCACTAGTCCAGGAACACCTCACAAGAGCAGAGCAGCACCTTTACAACCGGGCAGCCCAACCACGGGAATTACAGCCGGGAGATCATGTGATCGTCCTAGTCCCGATAGCTGCCTGTAAGTTCCTCGGCGACTTGGCAAGGGCCATATACAGCGATGGAAATGAGTAGGGCCCGTCACATACCGAGTCCAGCAACCTGTATGGGGGAGAGAGGACCAGCTATATCATGTTAACCTCCTAAAGCGTGGGTTGGAACTAGGGCCCAAATGTCCACTCTAGCCACCACTGCACCCGTTGTGGTGAGTGAGTGAGTGAAGTGACATTCAGCAAAGTATGGTGACCAATACTCAGAATTCTTGCTCTTCATTTAAAGTGCACAAAGACAGCAGTGAACGCACACACATGATGAACACACACCTGGAGCAGTGGGCAGCCATTTATGCTGCGGCACCCGGGAAAGCAATTGGGGGTTCGGTGCCTTGCTCAAGGACACCTAAGCCATGGTACTGCTGGCCCGAGACACAAACCCACAACCCTAGGGTTAGGAGTGAAACTCTCTAACCATTAGGCCACGACTTCCCAAAGTGGATGTCAATCCCCTTCTGTCGGCTACCCAAAAAAAAGAGCTGCAACAACTGGTCGGTCAATTCTCCGATGTGTTCTCCCCCCTCCCTGGGCGGACCTATGTGCTCCAACATGTCGTCTGCACACCACTCGGAACGATCATCAGGCAGTGGCCCTACCGAGTTCCAGAGACTCGGCAACACACCATCCAAGAGGAGATAGAGGAGATGCTGAAGTTGGGGGTGATAGAACCATCACGCACGCAGTGTTTGAGTTACTCGATCACTTGGGGGGAGCCCGGTTCATCTCCACCCTAGACCTCACCAAGGGGTACTGGCAGGTACCATTGACAGAAGAGGCCAAGCCAAAAACTGTGTTCTCAACCCCCAGTGGCCACTGGTAGTCCCGGGTTCCCTGTCAAGGGAACTTCGAACTGTGTCCTCTTAGGGGACACTATGGGGAACACCTCGTCGTGACCCGTGTCTGAAGCATACTTAAGCATCACTACCCTCAACATGAGGGGCTGTGTGGACGTACTGTGGTTGTTAGCTAGCAGGCCTCACCAGGCCTCCCTGAAGTTGAGTTCCAAATTACTTTCAGTTTCCACTTAAGGGTGTTATCTCTGTAGGTGAACTCCCACATATTGTGGTTATCAGGTAATAGGCTTCACCAGGCCTCTCTGAATGTGAGCTCCCACATACTGTGGTTGTCAGGTAGTAGGCCTCACCAGCCTCCCTGGAGGTTTAGCTCCCACATACTGTGTGTTTCCACTAAAAAGCGAGTTCCCATGGTTTGTGGTTGTCAGGTAGTAGGCCTCACCAGGCCTCCCTGGAGTTGAGTTCCAAATTACTTTCAGTTTCCACTTAAGGTGGTTATCTGGTAATAGGTAGTAGGCCTCTCTAGGCCTCTCTGTAGGTGAATTCCCACATATTGTGGTTATCAGGTAGTAGTGCTCTTTACAGGCCTGAAAGGGTTAAAATGAACACTAATGTTTTCGTGTTCTTCTGTTTCTTTCCTCAGACTCTGTTCATTGTTGTGGTTCTATGGAAGCTATGATCTTATTTTGTCATCTTTGCTCTGGTGGGCGTGGCTGCAGATGACATCAGATCTGGAAGAGCTTAGTAAAACAGAACAGAAAGAGACAGCATGTATTAAAAACAACATATGTTACATTTGATACCAAGGCACACAATATCTTTCAGACTCAGCTGTTTTGGGTTAATTCGTGTTTGTATCTGGTTTTGAATATCTCTTGTGAATGTGATCAGCAACCTTGTGGGCTACAACAATGTTTATTTTTGTTCATTTGCAATATTTTTTAAAAAATACAGTGTTATCTAAAAGTAAGTATAGAAAGAAGCAGAACAATAACAACAACAACAAAAAGGATCTGAACAATTATTTGGTTTATACATAGACATAAGAGATATAATAACTGATCGCTGTGAGCCTCATCTAGCTCCTCCTGTAAATGACAGCAGCTGAGCAGTGAAGGGAGAAACAAAGCTTTAAGGAGCTCTGAATCAACTGAACCCTTTTTGAAGTGGTCAGACATGATGAAACCTTTGAGAAAACAATATCAATTATTTTCATGAAAGTGTATCTTTTAGCTACTATCCTAATTCAGTACAATTAAATATGAAAAACTTCTGTAAAACTGTGCATTATTTTTAGTGTTTACATGTATTTGTGACCAGTGTTGGGGAAATTTACTTTTAAAAGTAATTGCGTTACATTTTGTCAGCTGGGCTGGGCTTGCTTGTCTTTTTAATAACAAAAAAATAAATAAAAAAAATTAAATGAATGAGTCTCTTTTCCATCACAACATCATAAACTGTACGTCTAACACTCTCTGTTAGACGTACTGTTTATGATGCTGAGATGGAAAATATGTTAATGTCATTTAAGAAGAAAATAAAGAATGCATTAAATATTGACATTAAATATTGACATTGCATGAAACTGTGAACTTGCACAAGTCAGAACTTCTGTTATTGAGGTCAGTAAATGTGTGTCTAAACTGTGAGAATGTGGTTTAAAGTGCTGCAATGATCTTCAGCTGAAGCACACAGTGTTAGATGATGTTTCTGTGTGTTCATGTTCATGAAAGTGTGAGATCTTCTGCAGTGTTTTCTTACAACCACAAAGTAACTTTCTGAAAACCTGTTAGACTGAAAAATACCTTTGATAAATATCTGAAATGAGAGTTTTCAGATCCAGAATGGCGTTTTCTTTCCTCCGAACTCTTATCCTGATTCTCCTGTGTGGTGAGTTACTCTTTTAATCAGTAAATGGGGTTAGTTAAACACAAATTTCCAATAAATAAATAAATTAACAAATAAACACATTTTAGAAAGTCAATCAATATGAAATTAAATCTAGTTAGTTTTGTTGTCTAATAATTACAGTATATTGCCTTTATATGATTTTCAGGTGTGTTTGGTTCAGATGGAGTGAAGTCAGTGTCAGTGCTGGAGGGAGATTCTGTCACTCTGAACACTGATGTTACTGAAGTACATAGTGAGCAGAGAATTATGTGGACGTTTGGACCTCAAATGACTCAAATAGCTAGACTATATAAGCAGAACATTGATACAGATGCCACTAATACAATATTTGAGAACAGACTCCAGATGGACAATCAAACTGGATCTCTGACCATCAGAAACATCAGAACTGAACACACTGGACTTTATGGACTACAGATCCATAAGTACAGAGAAATGTCAGTCAAGACTTTCAGTGTTTCTGTCTATGGTGAGAAAAATTATTAAGATATTTGAGATATTTACTAAATATGTTATGTTACAAAATGTGCATAAAAAGCTTTCTTCTTTCATTATTATACTGTAAGTATGCTTATGTATATTTAGTATGCTGATCATTTTTATGAACACCATCTTCATTTATACCGTTTGTTCGCTTATTTATTATTATTGATATCTATTATCAGAAGTTTATCATCCGTAGTTGAA
>NW_020524782.1:0-47500 GCF_003368295.1 Carassius auratus | reverse complement strand
GGGTGGATTGTTTGGTGTGTTTAGCTGAAGGTCAGCTTATGCCATCAGTGTAAACAATCTTAATGCATAATTATGTTTTTAATATAAATACCTCAATGTTAATGCAAAAACTTATTGCAGTTCAGGATTTCCAGCCTTCATCTGCAATTAACTAAAATATCTTCATTTGTTTGAAGCAAAGCCTGATGCCAAATATCTGCTGTACCCTGAAGAAAGAAAGAAGTAAAAATTCTGTCAATATATTGATCTATATTTGATCAAAGAGTAAGAGATGAAGTCAAGCCACAGGAAACAGTGGTTTACTGTATACACTTTGCAAGGGTAAAAATGTACTTGTGTTTGCAAAACTAAAGTCGGTTTTAAAAACTAGTGCTTCCACATTTTCTGAAGACAAAATAAACAAAGACATGACTCCTGTCTTCATCTGAGCCAGTTTACAACTATTTGTTCAATTCTCAGCCAGTTTCCACATTTATTAATGAGTTTTATTGTTTTATGGCCATTCCTGATTTAGACAGTTTCCACTCCTTTGAATACTGTACAGGGCGTAGGTTTGGCCTCAGCTTTGGTGGGGACACCCCCCCGGGGACACTGGGAATTCTTTTGTTGTAAGATACCAGTGATTTAATGATTTCCTTTTTTAATTTCATACTGTTGGCAATACTGAATATCACAATACAGCAGTGAATCTAATTCATCTCATAATATTATCCTGACCCCGATATACCATCCTGTATACTGTCCATAAAGAGCTAGTATAACTTTATAATCTCAAAAATGCACTCTCAAAGAAAAAAAAAAAAAAAAAAACCTGAGACTGTGTAATGCTGAACAACCAAACGTGTATTAACAAATTATGAGGTACATTAGTATTTACACTATCAAAAAATACTCTGCCACAAGGACACAAATCTAAATAAATAAATAAATATAATAACCTTTTTCTATTATAAACACTATTTACCCTCCAGTACACTCACATTTATGTTGACTGCAAGATTCCAAGTTAAGGTACAGGCTTATTGACATTGTTACTTGCTAACATAGCATTCTATAATCCTGGGTAACACATACTATCACCAGTTAATATTATTTCCCACAGTAGAATCTGCATTTGAAAGCCTGGTCAGTTACTACTGCTAGTTTATTTTTGTGGCTAGCTAGTTATTTTGCTTACTTACACTCTGACTCTGCTTTATTAAAAAGCTTCTTATGTCCCTTTTGCATAAGTTATCTACAAAGTAAAAAAAAAAGGGGGCAAAAAAAACGGAATATTAAAATGTTTTTACTCTGGCCTTTGTATGTGGCAGAGAGACAGCCCTGGTAACTTACCGTTGGCGTCGTCAACCTCCCGCTCGCCGCTAGTGCAATCACAAAAGTAGTCCCGGCCCGCGCGTGTAGCCTGTCAGATACCCCGCCGCCAATCAAATTACGGCGTTTCTTGTACTATCGTCATCCTGGCCGTTAGAATCGATCCAAATAACAGTGCAAAGATCCAAATAGCAGTTCAAAGGAGCTTGCTAAATATTGATGGGGACAAATTTGTCATCTCAAAATATTGATAGGGACTAGTACCTAGCGTCCCCCCCTAAACCTACGCCCATGCTGTACAATGTAAATTATTGTTGTTTTTTACAGTAATATTTCTGTATTTTCCACATCAGTATAATGTTGTTTGTGTCTAATTCTTAATGAGGGATCTGTGGAGAAATCAATGTTTTTTGCTGTAGGAAAAATAAAAGTATATATCTAAAAAGTTATTATTTTTTATAATTATTATTATTATCTTAAAGTAAAAGGATAAAATTATACTCTTGGGGTAAGATGGCCCACCCAGAACTGGCACAGACATGGCATTTTATCATAATGTTCTTATTTTTAAATGTATTTAATTAATAGGGTTGTTATTTAATATTTCCATAAATTAGATATACTTTCATTAAAACCAAATGTTAACTGATTGAAATAATTACATTTCGGTTCAAAATGTTGTTGTTATGACATATCTTCAGTGTAAAGATGGGCAATTAAATGTAAATATTATATTATGTTATATTGCCCATATTTTAAGTGAAGATATGTCATCATAACAGCAACACTTTAAACTGATATGTAATTATTTCAGTTATTTACTTCACTTGTTTACTATATTCTTCCTATAAGGGGGGCATCGTTCTCCTCGTGCCTTCTAAATCTAAAAAACGTCACACACATGTACAGGCAAGTTACACCTTAAAAAGCATACTGATTCAGTACGTTACAATTTGTGTTCAGTTAATATTCAAATTTCTATTCGGTTGATGAAAGTCGAGATAGATAGTCAATGGAAGTCTCCTGCATGTCTGGAAAGTTTTTTTTTTAAATATATATATTTGAAGTAACACCTGGATGCAGTCCCTCACGTGTGCGTTTTATGTTTTGAGCTGTTAAGGAATATGCCTTACGCGTTTCTCTGTTTTTGCTTATGGCTTTTAGACGGTAAGTTATGCATTTTTTATATCTTCTGTTCGTGTAGTCGTGCATGCTCTTCTCATAAATGGGCACAAGTTTAATCAGTCATATTTCTTCATCGTTCGTTGTGCTAGATGTTTTAAGCTATTTATGCGCAAATGCTTATCATTACAATGGTAACCTTAATGAACTAAACAAATATAATGAAAGTAGCTTTGGAAAAATCGTCTGCCAGATTACTTAAAAAAAAAAAAAAATAAATAAAAAAAAAGATATATATATATATATATATATATATATATATATATATATATATATATATATATATATATAAACCTGCCAAGTTCGGATAAAATTAAGGGAAACCAAAATCAAGTTTATGCAGAAAATGAACTTCTTTTCAGGTTTAACTCGTTTTGCACAATGTTTTGCTGATTATAAATCGTCAGATGCGCTCTCTCAGAATCCGAACTCAATTTCATCGACAATAAGTGTGAAATAATCAACTGTGAAAGTTACATTAACTGCTTGACTTGTTTATCATATGCATGTTTTGCCGATATAAACTATTTAGGCGCAGACGCGGTAGCGCTGTTTTCTGTGCGCTCTAAGCCACAGCTTGAACACTTTTAATAAGGATCCTATATATATACATATATATATATATATATATATATATATATATATATATATATATATATATATATATATATATATATATTAGACCTACCTGAAATAAAGTAATAAATAAAGATCTGTTTACGCTATTTAATTTGCATCTTTGATTTATTGTAATTATTTGTTCTTGCCGGTAAAAATCTGAACCATTAGAAAGACTGGGAGAAAGACGTTTACTTTTTATAAAAATATTCTTACTACACATAACTGACAAATCAAGAACATCTGAGAACAACTATGAAAGATATCTCAGATGAAAGTATTTGCTTTGTTGTTGTTGTCTGTTTTGTTCCAGGTGTATCTGGAGATTATTCAGATGAAATGGTGATCTCAGTGATGGAGGGAGATTCTGTCACTTTAAACACTGATGTTACTGAAATACAAAGAGATGATCTGATACTGTGGACATTTATACTTCCGAATTCAGAGAATCGTATTGCTGAAATCTATAAACAGATTGTCTCTGTGTATGATAATAATGAGAGATTCAGAGACAGACTAAAGATAGATGAGCAGACAGGATCTCTGACTGTCACAAACATCAACAAATTACACTCTGGACTTTATAAACTACAGATAATGAATGGAGATGTCAAACACAAGAGCTTCAATCTTGCTGTCTATGGTGAGTAAACTGAATAAATCACACCAAAAGGGCTTTTTTAAATTAAATTTTAATCTTGTCTGCACTGATAAATCTTGTGCGAAAGTGCACTAAAAGTGCGCTGTTGCGTTATGCCAGGCATACACTGTGCGATTTCTGTGAGATTTCGGCATGGTACCATCTCAAACTGCACGAGTAGATCGCATGTGATGTAAAGCCAAAGCTCAAGATTTGCATGAGCTCACTGTGCGGTCCGATCGTCGAGTTGCGATTTGACTGCTCACACTATACGTGGGGAATCAACACGTAGGATCCCTCAGAACCCGGATGTTTGTGGCTGTTTCAGAATAAACATGCTTTCCCGGGATAAACGCACTGCTTTGGTAATATGCACAATTCTGTGTGCTGAAATGTCCCCGAAAAAAAAAAAAAAAAAAATGCCCACGGCATATCTAGATGCGCAGGTGGCTCAGAGGCAGTGGCCAATGTGATTTATCCCTTTTGCAACGCGAACTGGAGGTAAGCAGGCGTTTTCTTCCTTCTTTTATTTTTATTTTTCTTTGTCATAACTCCACAAGTTTTCCCTCCATCACTTTCTGTCCACACTACACGCCATGTCACCATGGTTTCGTTTATGTAAGTAAAGGCGGGCGTACACGGTGCGATTTTTGCCGTCGTACGAGTTCGCATGCGATTTTTTTCAATCGTGTGGAAATCGCGTATTCTCGTATGGTCGCAGCTCGTATAATTTGCGATGAATTACGAGCCGAGCAGAGTGGCTTACGAGCACTTCCCGACCTCCCGATCATTTTTAAACATGTCTAAAAAGTTCGTGAGCTATCGGTTTGAATTCGTGCCATTTGTGCGGTTGAACGAGCCGATTTGTTGATTTATCTGAAGTTGACCAATCACGAACTAGGAAAACCACAGAAGAAGAAAGACGAAGACGGCAGCTGAAGTCTGTCAGGAACAGCGAGCGCTGTATGATGTTTCTAGCAACGTATTCCAATGCCTTTTTAGTTCTCTCTCTCCCTCCCTCTCTCGCTCACACACGCATATGTAGTTTACAGGGACTCTCCATAGACGTAACGGTATTCTATACTGTATATCCCATACACTACGTCAATCATCACGAAAAATGCATGTTTAAAATTTCTATTAAACATCGTATAGTATTTTTTTTAAAGCCATTTGGTTTACGAGGGCACAGTCCTCACAAACCATGTTTACATTTTAATACCCATTTCAGATATGTATAAACCATATACAAGAACACACACACAGGGTAACCAAACGTCCCGGTTTCCTATTGCTGAAAAATAACCTGTACGTGTAGGAAACAGTCAAGGCTCGTATCAATATTTTATTTGCAGTTATGAGAGAGGGAGAGCAGTTATATTAGGCGCGTTCCACTTGCACCGCTGCACGCACAGAATGATCACCTGTATGACATCAAAGTACCGCGAGAGCGATTCGAATGCATTGGATATGTGCGCTCTCATATCGCTCTCGCGGTAATGTCATACAGTGATCCTTCTGTGCGTGCAGCGCTGCTGCAAGTCGAACGCGTCTATCAACTTCGTGCGATTGCTTCTGGAATTCGCAGGTTGTAAAATCGTGTCGTATATCATCTCGTCCGTACGATTTTCATATAAACTCACTCGTGCCGTGTGCGTGGACATACGATCTTCCGACCATCCGAATTCGCACCGTGTACGCCCGCCTTAAGGGAAACGCGGAAAATCGGGTCGTAGCCCTACTTCAATAGTGCGATACCTCACGAGAGATGACCAAAATTTCTGACATGTCAGAAATCCATCCGACCAACTGATTGCCAGTCGGAAGAGGTTAATCGCCTCTTGTTTCCCCTTGTACACTGCACGAACACTGCATGATAAACGATGCATGAAAATGCTGAAAATCACCCCGACCCAAAAAGAGTCGCAGAAGTCAAAATTTGGCTCAAAATCGGATGAAAATCGCACAGTGTATGCCCGGCCTTACAGGCGTCCCAAGTTTGAATCCCTCCCCTCTCTCACTCCTGCTTCATTTCATGTCTGCGCTCCACTCTCCTGTCACAATAAAGGCAAAACCAAAATGTTTAAAAAATTTTAATCTTTCCTTCATGTTTCGTAGCTCTACTGACTGTTCCAGTCATCAGTGATTTTCCTCAAAGCCCTTCAGTATCAGAAAGATCATCAGGTCAGAATTGTTCACTGCTGTGTTCAGCTGTGAATGTGAGTCATGTGACTCTCTCCTGGTACAAAGGAAACAGTTTACTGTCCAGCATCAGTGTGTCTGATCTCTCTCTACAACTGGAGCTTGAGTGTCTGGATGATTCCTACAGCTGTGTTGTGTCTTATTCATTCACTAACCAGACTAAACATCTCAACACCACTGATCTCTGTCGACCATGTCCAGGTATGTCAGTAGTTTGTTGTGCTGCTTTGTCTCTAAAATAATAATAATTTGAGCTCACATTTTCACATATTTGTGCCTGTGTTGTACAGTATCTTAGGACATGAAGTACAGTACTGTTATAATCTTCATAATGATCTGTAACGGGGCTGACTAGTTGTGAGATGTGTGGATCCATGTGCAAGCTTTTAGTACGCAGAGACAAGGTCATAACAGACATGGGTCAAACACTGGCAAACAGGTATATAGATGGCAAGACAAAGAATAATCTTAGGGCAAGCGTGGGTCTTCGAACAATTTGGGCTTAGCAAGAGGGGTAATCCAGAATCCAGAGCAAAGAGTCAAAACATGAGAAACAGGGCAAGGCAGGAAAAAGACTAAACTATGAAAACTAGAAACTAAGATAAGACTATGAAAACTATAAACTGAAACTAGACTTTGAAAACTAGAAACCGAAACAAGACTATGAAAACAAACACAGAATGGCTTGGTATTGCAGCTATCGCTAGGAGAGGGATATGTGCAGAACAATACTCTGCAGTGTGTGAAAGCAAGTCCAATGCTCATAAAGCGTGTCTGATGATTGTGCTGTGTGTGTGTAATTGGTGGCAGCTGTGTGTGATTGTTTTCAGGTGAATGTGATAGGTGAAATAGAACATGGCAATTGTAGTCCAGGGTGTACTGTGCAGTGTGAGAGTCTGTGATGTGGATGATGACCTCTGCTGGTGAATTAATGGAAGTTCGGTGACCGGATAATGGCATGATCTATAAATTACGAAAACTTGACAAATGTAAATTATATTTAAACAATTTAAAACAGGAATAGTTTTTTTTTTTTTTTTAAGTAAATTATTGACGGGCTAATCGATTATCAAAATTATTTTACATTAATGAGAGATTTTGCTTCATTTATTGCAGATGGTCAGTCTGAGTCTGTCAAACATCTAATGATTGCTATTATAATACTGCTGCTGCTGCTGCTAGTGATCTCAGCTTCAGCTGTGTTGATGTCCAGTCGCAGGAGACACAAACAATCAACACAAGAAAGTAAGTTACCTACAAAAGAGAGAGAGAAAAAAAGCTTTTTAAGCCGTTTTAATATTCAAATGTCCCAACAATTTTTATTTATTTTATTTTGTAAATATATCATTACTAAACAGCTCGGACTACTGTGGAAGAGGTGGAGTACTGATGCCATGATTACTACAAACAAAGCTCAAGATTCGGTAAGATGTGTTTGTTGTTCTCTGCACTTTTATATGTATGATGCTGCAGCATGAATAATTTCAAAACTGTGCTCTTACTTGCTTTTTTTATTTTGTGGCCAAAGTTATGAAACCAAGACACAAAAAACTGTACATTGTATTTTTACTTGTTTAAAGGACTTAAGATCTCGAATGATCACCCTCGTGACTGACTATGAATTTTGGCTTCAGTTCAGTTCTTCTGTGTCTATGTGCATGTACTTACATGATCTTGAAGCATTTCAGTCCATTTTTTGTGTGGGATTTCAACTTCTCACAGCATTCCTTTTCTCCATGTATAAATGGTATTACCAGGGGTGTCCCCGACTAAGGATTTTCATAATCGAATCAGAATTTTTTAATCTTGCCGATATTCGACTAATACTCGAATCATATGTTTGGGGGCTGGTCAAAGTACATTGAGTCAAGTCAGACATAATTACTGATGTTAACACATAACGAACACAATTTTTTTTACAACAGTGTAATAATATACAATAGCTCTCATTATAACTTTATTCTTAAACGTTAGCAGTTACTGTTCTGCATTAATGTTTTGAGCTGTGCATGCGGAAGATGACTAGCAGAGTGACGCATTTGATAGCAAGTTTTAAATCAATGGTATTCAACTCATAATTACATATAGAATACGCTTCGTTATTTACTCAACATAACGCTAATATTAAGACTTAAAGGCTATTTGCAAAAAGTGCCCGAATGCTCATATCTGCGCGGCCCTGAATGTGAACTAATTTTGGGGACACATTATTCACAAAACAATGTGCAAAAACACTGCAGCTAAACTCTAAAAATACACAGCATTTTAGGATAATGGTCTTGTCATTATAATAGTATGTATAACAGTCCCAGTAACAGTCCCAGTCATAGTAACTAATATTCTACATTGCAGTTTGTCCTGCTCGCGCTGTGCGCTAAAAAGATATTACCGTAGTACTACAATGAAGCGCATGACTCAAAACCAAATGCATCTTATATCAGGTTAATAATATATCCACCATATATATATACACCAGCTGAAATGATTTGAAATCACTTGTACCCTACCAGTTCGAAATAATCCAGTCTCTGCCTGTGTCAGTTTGAGTCTTGGTAAAGTTTTTAATTCCTGCCGCCAAGATGATCCTCTTGTGAAACATAAATCTATAGGGGTGGTTGGATTTATTCACACACTTTAAAATATTAATTTGAAGCTACTTTCTTTTCAGATTCTTACAGCTTTATCATAACAGGCTGTATATTAACTTATTGGGAGAAAACCGGTAGTTCTATGTTAAATCAGACATTTGAGCTCCCCCATATAGTCAAAATGGCATAATCAATAACACCCCGCGAATATTCGACTGTTAGATTGGTAGTTGTATCAGGCTCCTCAAATCAAATCATCAATTCGTCAACTATTCGGGGTCACCCGGTATTACTGTGTTTTTTTGTTTTGTTTCTAAATCGTTATGCTGTAAGCATATGTAGTATTTTTACAGTATTTTCCAGTATTTTACAGTATTTTCCTGTGTCTGTTTTCTTACAGGAGACTAATGGACAGAATCAGACAGAGTATTCAGAGGTGTTTTTCAGATGATGATCATTCAGACTGTATTATTATAAAGCTCATCT
The DNA here is from genome assembly GCF_003368295.1 of Carassius auratus. Taxonomy (NCBI): domain Eukaryota; kingdom Metazoa; phylum Chordata; class Actinopteri; order Cypriniformes; family Cyprinidae; genus Carassius; species Carassius auratus. Next base: position 38,473 of record NW_020524782.1, on the reverse strand, counting down.
TATTACAGGCCAGAGCATTTTGGAGCAAATATCAGAATGTAACAAAGCTTCAAGTCTCAAAGTTGCACTGCAAATCTACTGGTTGTGGCATTGTTTACTACAAATGATAAAAGTACTTGATGAAGAGAATTTGATCCTTAACAAGAAAAAATACTAGAATTGTAGAGTTTTCACAACAGGCAACCTTTCACTTAATTTAATTTCTGACCTCAATCTTGTCTGAGGCTGCACAGCTTCATACCTTCATACCTAGTATAATCATGTCTAGACTTGAGTTTAGCTGGTTTGTGTAGTATAATTTTCACACCCATCCAAGTGATTCATATCCTAGTTCTGATTATAAAACAATAGTCATGAAAAACTGGGCAAAAATAGCTCAAAAGAAAGAAGAAAGTTCAGAAAAGGAACCAGCCAGAGCTACAAACATTATTGTATATTGAGTCTAACCCAAATGTATACAGTCATGGAATCACCGAGGCTCCATCTGTTGACTATTTGTGAGTTTTACCTGTAGCATAATCAAGTCAGCCCCTGCTGGTAGAAAACTATGTATTTACTTCGACAAACTTCGTAGCATACCAAGCAATTACAAACAATTTAGTAGTAGTATTCAGTAAGAAGTGAAACTTTCAATCCAAGTATGTACATAAGTGTCATATTGCAGAATGTCATACATTTGCTCAAATACATTTTAAATTTTTCTAAAGAATGCTGACAGAATGTAAACATCCACATTGTTACGGCCCTTGGCCTGTCTTTGCTTGTTCTCTTGCCCCTCCTCTATTTCAGACTTGATTGCTGTCACCTGAGAAGAATTGTTTAAATAGGAGATTCGCTGCTGGATTGCTCGCTATCTTCCTGATCTGTTCCGGTGGCTAGAAGCTTGAACGCTGCTCGGTAGACCTGTTCAGGTCCATGCCTCGCTTGGGACACCAGCATTCTTCACCGATGCACATTTGAGTTTAAGTTTATGTCTTCTGTTACACTCAACACTTGCAGTCATACACATCATACATCCATGCATTTGCCCTACACTACTGATATTGACATTAACACACCCCATATTTGGGTTTTGTTGTTTAGACTTGTGTTGGATACACAATTAATTTGCCTTTTGCACCGTTTGTTTGTGGCATGGTCTCCTATCGCTTGTTATGGCTCTGAGTTAGTCATAAAACACATCACCCTGTAGCTCAAGACTAATCACACACTGAAGCTAAACTTATTGAAAGAATAAAAAATATTCACTGAAACTATTTGTAATAGGTTTTAGCATTTGTCCTGAAGCATACTGGCAGTTTCTGCCCCTTTTGCAGGTTTGTTCTTTTGTACCTAATGTTTTTATTGTGTTGTAATTTCAATGGCTGCAGAAAAATAAACACACTACAACATGCTCTCTGTACTTTTTTTTTTTTGTCTTATGTCACAGAAATGTTCAAATAAACAACAAATTAACTATTTTAAAATAAATAATTGAAAAATATATTTTAAAAAAATATTTATTTTATTTTTAATGGCCTAAATCAGGCATCATTTAGAGTCACGTGATTGGACTGTTTCTCTGCTGTCGTTGTTAGCAGTCTGTTGGTTTCACAGGATGTGGTTTGTAAGTGAGATATGAGGAAGCATTTAGTGAGAGATTAAGGAATATTTAAATATTATAATGTACTTTTGTAGTAAGAAAAATATAACCTCTGAAAACAAAAGTCAGAAGATGTGTATAGTCTCCGGCTCGTGAAACAGTTTAGGAAACTGCTATCAGTTTGTTTGAGGCTCTTTATTCTCTCTGACTCACTAGAAGCTCAGTTTGAGAGTTTGACTGAGATCTGTTGTGGTCTGCCTCTTTTAGTTTATGAGGTCTGGACTCAAACGCTGTATTTGTGAGCAGTGTGTTCATGAATTTAGGACTCAACAAGTCATCTGAAGAAAACATAGTTTGATTATTTCTTGAATCTCTGTTGTTCTTCGTTTCGGACACATTTTAAAGAAGATGATCTCAAATCCTGCTGTTTTCTGTCTACTGGTGTTTGTCACAAAGTGTAAGTGATTTTAATTTTCCTTTTACTGAATTCATATGTATATAAAACTAGGCTTGATGTTTTTTTATTTGTTTGGTTTGTTCAGATAAGATAAATGTGGATTAGTTCACTTCATGCATCACTATTAATATGCAATGAATATATTTTATTTTTCTTTAAAAAAAAAAAAAACGTTGTTTCAGGTGTGTTTGTCGCTGTGACAGATGAAGTGAAGTCAGTGTCAGTGCTGAAGGGAGATTCTGTCTCTCTAAACACTGATGTTAAAGTACAGAGAGATTACATGATTCTGTGGAGGTTTGGACCTCAAAACACTCGAATAGCTGAAATCATTAAAAGAGACCAAATCAACTTTATTTTTGCCAGTAATGATGGACGATTCAGAGACAAACTGCTGTTGGACAATCAAACTGGATCTCTGACCATCAGAAACATCAGATCTGAACACTCTGAACTGACCATCATCAGTGAAAAAACCTCACTGAAGAGCTTCAGTGTTACTGTGTACGGTGAGTAAACTCTCACTAATTGTTAATTTATTATTTATTCTAGGCTGAAATGTGTATGCTGCACAAAAGTTTCTAAATGCTTGCACAGATCTACAGCTGAACTGACAAATAATATATCAAATAGCTGCTCAAACACTACTTTGGAGTACATGTGCAAACATTAATTTCCTGCTTGATTTTGCATTGCAAATTTTGGTTTCTTCTTATTAGACTTCCAAAAAAACATCTCCATCATGTTCTTTTTAGTTGTTGTTCATTGATAATACTGAGATAACACTTACTTTTACTTGTTCTTTCTATATTGTTTTCCAGCTCCTCTTCCTTCTCCTGTCATCACCAGTAACTCTTCGAACTGTTCTTCATCTTCATCATCTTCATCTAAACGTTCATCAGTGTCTAATTGTTCACTGCTGTGTTCAGTGGTTAATGTGAGTGCTGTGACTCTCTCCTGGTACAAAGGAAACAGTTTATTGTCCAGCATCAGTGTGTCTGATCTCAGCATCAGTCTCTCTCTACCTCTGGAGGTGGAATATCAGGAGAACAACATCTACAGCTGTGTGATCAACAATCCCATCACAAACCAGACTCAACACAACATCAACATCACTCAACTCTGTCACACGTGTCCAGGTACGTCAGTGGTAATTTTGGTGCTCTTTAAAGACCTGAAAGGGTTAAAATGAGCACTGTGTTCTTCTGCTTCTTTCCTCAGACTCTGTTCATTGTTGTGGTTCTACTGAAGCTGTGATCCGATTGGTCGTCTCTGCTCTGGTGGGCGTGGCTGCAATTGCTGCTGTAGTTTATGACTTGAGATCTGGAAGAGCTCAGTAAAACAGAACACAAGCAGGGAGCGATGTTTTCTAATCTAACAGGATGTGTTAAATATAACACAGGTTGAATGCGATGCCAAGGGGCACAAAATCTTTCTTTGCAAAATAAACTGTGACTAACAAAATCAGAAAACCTTTAATTACTTTAATATTTAATTAAGAATCTAATCAACAAAAGAGCAAGATAATGGTAATAATAAATAAATCTAACAACATACATTTTTTCATTTTCTCTGTTTAAAATTAAGCTAATAAATAAATAAATTAATAAAATCTGGTACGTTTGTGCACCTTGTTTATTTGAATATAAAGCCTATTTAAAATGAAAGTATGGTAATGGATAAGTAAAGCTGCCCCCTTGTGGTCCATGTCGGAACATGAAATCATTGGGAATAAATATGATGTGAGCATAAACAGCAAGTTCCTTCTCCTGTAAATGACAGCAGCTGAGCAGTGAAGGGAGAAACAAAGCTTTTAGGATCTCTGAATCAACTGAACCAATTGTTCTGAAGCAGTCAAACATGAATAATAACACCTTTTACAAAACAATAACAAACGTTTTCATGGAAGTGTAATCTTTTAAATGTGATCTACTATCAATCAATCAATCACCTTTATTTATACACTGTAAAAAAATCAAAAGTTGGGCCAACTTAAAATTTTAAGGCAACAAACTTCAGCAGATTTTTGAGTTTGCTCAACTTAAAGGTCTGTTAGTTGTACAAACTTTTGTGCATGTCCAATCAACATAATATATTAAGTTTAGTGAACTTTTAGGTAAACTTTTAATTTTGTGTTTAGTTGACTTAAAATTTTAAGTTGGCCCAACTTATGACTAAGTCAGCTAAACACAAAATTGAAAGTTTACCTAAAAGTTCACTTAACTTAATATATTATGTTGATTGGACATGCACAAAAGTTTGTACAACTAACGGACCTTTAAGTTGAGCAAACTCAAAAATCTGCTGAAGTTTGTTGCCTTAAAATTTTAAGTTGGCCCAATTTATGATTGAGGCTACCAGCTTCAACAGATTTTTGAGTTTACTCAACTTAAAGGTCAATTAGTTGTTTACAAAACCTGATATTTGAAGTTGCTTAAAAAAAAAAAAAGCTTTTTGGGGGGGGGGGGAGGGGGTTACATTACAGTTTCAGAACTTCAGGTTTTACTCAAGCAGTTTAAAGTTCAGCACAAAACTGCCAATCCAATATGAGTGAATTAATTTGTTAAATGCTACTCAGTACAACATTGGTCTTCAAAAAAATCTTTAAATGGAGAGAATCAAAAAAAAAAATTTATTTCATCAATATGATTTTTTTTTTTTTTTTTTTTTTTGTAGAACAGCAAGTTTAAATCACAAACCAAATCAAGTCATTTCATTCGCAATAAAATTAATTACAATAGAAAGATTTTTTTCAAGTTAAGAGCTTATTTGTGACATTTGTGTTGCAAAATTAAAAACTTCTAAACAGTTTTTATTTGATGCTTTCCCAATTAAATTAACTATCACAAAATTCAAGTCCAAAATAATGTGCAAAAATAACAACGGGTCCAGTCAAAAATGTATTGGCTTCCATATCTGTCCTTCATATCTATCAGAAGCAATATAAAATTAACTGCAATGGTGATAAAAGTGTGTGCATAACAACAGTTTGTGGCTCGCTGTCTTTTGGTTCTGCATTTTGAATAATGATGTTTGCTTTAAAGTCTGTAATGGAAAAGCTGCAATGATTTTGACTTCTGTGACCACTGGATGATGAAATCAGATGTGTTTCAAAAACCACACTGGCTAAAAGGGCACCTTAAAGTTTCATTATTTTTTAAAAATGGCTCCTTATATGTTTGGAGTAATAGGGTGTGTACAAATTTCCTTAAAGTCACACAATTCATCATTCAATGTTAAGTGACTCTCACGTGAAGATAAGCACTTGTGTGATCTTAAAAGGTGAGGCGTCAACCAGTGGTTTTAAAGGAGCAGATGCAATCTGTGTAGAGGCAGGGTAGTTGGCAGTATCTTCCCTGGTAGTGGCACAATTGGTCATGTTTCAAAAGGACCTCCTGGGCAGGGTGTTCAAATCTGCATATCTTGCACTGCATCAACCTAATAAAAAAAAAAAAAAAAAAAAAAAAAAAAAAAAAAAAACCACAAAATAACGTTAGAACTAATTATTTTGGCAACAACATACGATTTTATTTTATTTTTACCACCAGTGATACATTAATTAATTGCTGGAGAATAATATAAAATAACAACTTAAAGGGATAGCTCACCCAAAAATCATAATTATGTTATTAATAACTTGCACTCATGTCGTTCCAAACCAGTAAGACCTCTATTTATCTTCAGAACACGGTTTAAGATATTTTAGATTTAGATTCCATATGACATCAGAGGGTCAGTTAGAATTTTTTAAAGCATCAAGAATACATTTTGGTCCAAAAATAGCAAAAACTACGACTTTATTCAGCATTGTCTTCTCTTCCGTGTCTGTTGTGAGAGAGTTCAAAACACAACAGTTCAGTGATATCCGGTTTGCGAACGAATCATTCGATGTAACCAGATCTTTTTGAACCAGTTCACCAAATCGAACTGAATCATTTGAAACTGTTCACGTAATTCATTTCCTCAAACAGTATCTGACTGAACTGCTGTGAAGAGAACTGAAGATGAACACCGAGCCGAGCCAGATAATGTCGTTCACGAGTCAAGAACCGTTTCTGTCAGACGCGTCCGATTCGTGAACCGAGGAGCTGATGATGCTGCGCATGTGTGATTCAGCGTGACGCAAACCGACACACACTGAGCGTCTGAACTGAACTGATTCTTTTGGTGACTGATTCTGTGCTAATGTTATGAGTAAACCGAAGGCTTGCAATCGTCTCAAATGACGTCATTACATTGAGCGCAAAAGAAACGGTGAACCGTTTTCTTCAACCGGTTTATTGAATCAAACTGTCCGAAATAACTACTGGTGATCTGAAAACCGACAAGTCAATGTTTTGTTCGTTATCTGGCTCGGCTCGGTGTTCATCTTCAGGTCTCTCTTCACAGCAGTTAAGTCAGTCTACTGTTTGAGTACATGCATTACTCCGGGATATTGGTTTATTCTGACTCAGAGGGAGTGTCAGTCACATTAAAAAAAAGTTATTGGAGACGCGAACCGTTTTAAACGATTCAGTTCGATTTGGTGAACTGGTTCAAAAAGATCTGGTTACATCGAATGATTCATTCACGAACCAGATATCACAAACTGCTTTGTTTTTAACTCTCTCTCACACAGACACGGAAGAGAAGACAATGCTGAATAAAGTCATAGTTTTTGCTATTTTTGGACCAAAATGTATTTTCAATGCTTCAAAAAATTCTAACGGACCCTCTGATGTCACATGGACTACTTTGATGATGTTTTTCTTACCTTTCTGGACATGGACAGAAGACCGTACACACAGTTTCAATGGAGGGACTGAGAGCTCTCAGACTAAATCTAAAATATCTTAAATGGAGGTCTCACGGGTTTGGAACGACATGAGAGTGAGTTATTAATGACATAATTATGATTTTTGGGTGAACTATCCCTTTAAAGTACTATCTAAAAACAAGCAAGTTGGTTAAACGAATATCAAAAAAAAAAAAAAAAACCTATGAATTTAAGCTTTAAAATAGCTCTTAAGTTATTTGCATTTTTAAAACATACAGATTTATAGCACGCCAAGCAAACATAAGCACATAAATTTAAAAGAAGTTAAAAGAAGAAAATACATCTTTGAGACGAAAACACACAAGCTTATCTTATACGGTTACATTTGTTTAAAAAAAATCATTAATACACTTATAACTTAAATAACCTTATTCAAAACTCAAAATCACATATTTTGAACAAACACATTTCAACTCTTATGGTAATAATTATATAAAGAACAGCACCTACCGGAAAGATTTATTTACACTGTCAGGCAGAAAAAATAGGCGACGTCTGACCTGAGGCAACAATAAGACCAGGTGGGAAAATTTAACTGACTAACTTGCTGCCACCTATGTTGTACAAAAGCGCATATTGTGAATAAACTTCATTTAAATCATATCGTGAATTGATATACATAGAACTACACTTACCAGAGCGACCACAATGAGGGAATAAAGAGAGGCCGCTTAAGGTGACTCGAAAATGAAACAGGAGGAAAATAAAATGGCGTTGTTTAAAAAAACATTCGAACTGCGCATGCTCATCAGCCTTTGTTGGCAATACTAATAACCAACTTAAAGTTGTTAGTTGTTCTAACTTGAAATATTAATTTGGTGTAACAAATTGACCTAAATTCCTATTCAACTTACATTTATGTGTTATCTCAACTTTTTTAATGTTAAATTGTTGAACTTTAAAAACTGAGTTTGCAAAACAAAATGTAAGTTGGATGTTTTACAGTGTATAGCGCTTTAAACAAAATACATTGCGTCAAAGCACTGAACAACATTCATTTGGAAAACAATTAAAATTAATAAAAAATGAGTCTACATTATAAAACTGGCCGGAGATAAGTTAAAACCATTAGACACTTGTTCATGGTTGACCAAATCACATCCATCTAACAACAAACATTTTAAAATGTTTTGTAAGCAGCTGATCTCTGTCGGACATGTTCAGATAAATCAACATTAGTGTTTATTCACCAAACTATGTTTGTTTATAATGTATTTCCAATCTAATGTATCTCTATCTCCAAATTATTCATAAAAGTTGTTGAACACACATTGTCGCATATTTGTGCCCAGAATTGTGGAAAGTTACTTTTAAAAAGTAATTAATTGCATTATTGTGTTACTTATTATTATTATTATTGTGAAATAAATGCAGTATGTTGTTTATAATAAATCGAAAAGTTATGTGTACTTTATGTACTTTTTTGTAAACTAACATCACATCTACTTGTTAAGTTCAGTAAGACAAGACATAAAAAGACAGCAGGGGGAGATGTTTTCCAATCTACCAAAAAGGATACCAGCACGGTCAAGGCCCAGAAACATAGTTGACAAGTGACACGACCACTAATGTCACATGGACCATTGTACATCATTTTGTGACATCACACACCTGCCCAATGATGAAACCAATGATGTCACACAGATGATTTTCCATGGAGATCGAAACTAAGGTTTGGAAGATGCATTATCGTATAACTATTGCCAATCATTGTAAATCGCTGATTATCTGCTGATTATCTCACCTTGTAAGCTGTATTTTATGACAAGCCTAATTCATTTAATTAGTCCAGGTGGGAATTTGAAATTGAATAATTTTGAAAATATTTCCCCTTACTTCACTGTAGGATGACTTTAACTTGTAGACTCTTCAAATAAAATGAAGAACAGTGGGGTTTGGTCGTGGGATTATGTTTTCCATAATGATTAAAATCAAGTTAATATGTAAAAGTTTTTATTTTTTATTTTTATTTTTTCATTCAACTATACCAGCCATTTCAAAATGGCAATGTGAATATTTGTTCTGCCCTTATGGTCAGTAGGAGCAATAACATTGGTCACTCTCTGTCACATGATCATGAATTGATCTTTTTATTTTTATGAAAGTAGTTTTGCCAGTTTGTATTAGAGAGAGTGAGTGGTTGGGATGCTCACTGTACTTTTTATTTTTTGTATATTGTAAAGAATTTCTTATGACTAAATAATAAAAATCATAAACAATACATAATAATTATATGTGAATAAAATTATTTCCTCATTGTGAATAAAAATATTCAAACAGGTAAACAATATTTACCCTCTACCTTCACTTTTATTTTTCCTCCTGACTGCAACATACAAGAATGAAAACTAGACTGTAGGAGCCTCGTCTGTCTCTCACAGATTTGTTTTATTTTGTTTAAATTTAAATATGGTTTCCTCCTTTAACAAGGACTGTAATACTTCCCTAGGCACCTATCTGACATTATATGAAGAGTACTTTGGTCTCTTGTGTTTGATGCTTATTTGAACGGTAATTTTAGACGTTCTGGGAAGTACCCTGCCCCCACAGACCGTCTGTTTGTACTGTACACACAGCAGGTGGGCCATTTCTATTGTGATCGATTTGATAAAAAAATGAAAGAGGAAACAGAGATGGGTTGGGCGATGCCAGATGGAGTTTGAATAAAATGTGAACAATAAAATACCACTTCTAAGACATTTATAATTAATTTATTTTTACTCATTTTGATTTGAGAGTTTAAGCTTCAGTGCAAGATCTAAACTTGTGTAAAATATAAGTAATTTATCTTGTAAATTTAAAACCAACATTCCCCCTCAATTTTATGTCATTGGTGCCAGCAGGGTTAAAGTTGACTTGAAACTGTGAAATATACATTTATGACTCAATTATGTGATGCCATTGTTCTTATTTTATTGATAGATATTATTTAGACGTCTTTGTTATTTTCTATACATATAGACCTCAGAAAGTACCTAAGCTTTATTATTTAAAAAATATAGACCTAAAGAATGAGTATACAGGCAGAAGACAAAAATAGAAATATACAGAGATGGTAGTGAGAAAGACTTTCAGCTATTATCTAACATCACTGTTGATGTGTCAGACTACATTCAAATTTCAGTATTACTGTACATGAGGGAAACTTGTTATTCCGGATTATGGAGTGTATTGTCTCTCTATAATCAGACTGTCATGGCCAAAGAGGAACTGAGTTTTATGATGCTTTATCAAAGTGTGTGTCAGCACAAAAGATTTATATGCAGTAAAAACTCAGCTTCATGGAAAAAATGCTGCATCAGAATTAGACACTGCAGTGTTTACTGTAAACAGTTAAGAATTTATAGTCATGTGGACAAAATAGTTTATATCAGCATGGAGCCAGTTACTGGTATTGCTTTTCTCTGACATTAGTGCAGTAATAATGTGATAAACATTTAAAACATTCGCTGTAGATTTATATTTTCAAAAGAGACCATGCAGCAGGAATAGGCCTTCTAATTTGTACCAAGTTTCTTCCAACACACAGACCTGCATGCAAATAAAGTTCATAATAGATGTTAAGCAAAGCTTTGGAAATGCAAATCGTCTCACATCTTTTATGGAAAGCACCATTTGGAAAGTTGGACAGTTTTCATTGCATCTATGTAATGCGTTGCATTTGTGCAATTCTGCGCAGAACCTGAGTTCTGAGTTTTTGTTTTGTTTTGGAAAGCACATGAGGTTATTCATGCACTGTGACACACTTTCCAGCTCCGTTTATGAGCAAAAGCAAGATGTGTTGTGGTGTATGAAGGCTACTGGCTGAAGTCTTTTGATTGTGTGTGGTAGGTGTGTTGCGAGCGCTTACGTGTGTGTGGGTGGGTTGGTGGTTTAGGTGAAGGGCATCTTGTCCCTTAACTTCGCACCTTACAGCAAACTAATGTTTTAAGTTCATCATCTGAGACCAAAATCAGTTTTGTAGGTCATGGTGCTCATCCTTCAAGCAGAATTAACTAAAATGATTTAATTTTGTTCAATTTTGTTAAACTGCTTTAAATTAATTTTTTTACCCCACATAAATCTACAGCCCACTCACCATAATGGGAAACCAAAAAAAAGATTTTTTTTACAACTTCGCTAATTTCATAAAAAGGAAACACTGCAAAACTGACATTGCACAAGACTTCATACCCTTTGCTTGAAATGTAGATCAGGAGCATTCCAGTTTCACGGGATCGTCTTTGAGATGTTTCTATACTCCGACTGGAGTTAACCAGTGGCTAATTCAGATGATTGGACATGATTTAGAAAGGCACACACACCTGTCTATATAAAGTTAACAGCTGAAATGGATGTCAGAGCAAAAACTAAGCCATGAGGTTAAATGAATGGCCTGCAGAGCTGAGAGACTGGGTTGTGTTGAGACAGATCTAAAGAAGTCTTAAATTAAATTCTGCTGTGTTGAAGGTTCACAGGAGCTTTTGGCCTCCATAGTCCTTAATGGATGATGTCTGAAACAATCAGGACTCTTCCTAGATCTAGCCTTCTGGCCAAACTGAGCAATTGAAGGAGAAGTTGCTAGGTTAGAGAGGTGATCAAGACACTCCACCAATCTGGGCTTGATGGCAACATGAACAAACTCAAGCTTCTCTTCAGTAAAGATACATGAAACCCTGAGTGGAATTTACAAAAATACACCTGATTAACTTTACTCATGAACCTCAACTCCTTATTTATATCTGAGGGAAACCAAGCACTGCTTATCACCTGCATAATACCATCCTAACTGTGAAGCATGGAGGCGACAGCATCATGCAGTGAGGTGTTTCTCAGAGGTAGGGACTGGGGAAGTGATCTGAGAAGACAGAAAGCTGAATGTAGATAAATACAGATATTCCCTTAATGAAAACCTGGTTCAGAGCGCTCAGAACCTCAGACTGGGCTGAATGTTCACCTTCCAACATGACAATCACCCTACACACACAGCCAAGACTAATATATAAAAAATCTTCTGTATTCAGCAGAAGAATATATATATATATATATATATATATATATATATATATATATATATATATATAGTATGAAGGGAATTACAACGTTTGTGGTTTTGTATATGTACTGTATAATATTATTTTCACTATTAACTCACATTTAATGCTTAATATAAGTTAATGTATAGTAGAATAAGACATTAATATGTGCTTTATAAGTAATAAACAGCCAATATATACAAATATTAGTAATATCTAGTCATTAGATAAAAAAATGTGTTGTCCTAAAATTGTATTTGTTTCTGTCATCACCAGAGACTCTTCTCATTGTTCATCATCAGAAACATCATCAAACAAAAACTGTTCATTCCTGAGTTCAGTTGTGAATGTGAGTGCTGTGACTCTCTCCTGGTACAAAGGAAACAGTTTATTGTCCAGCATCAGTGTGTCTGATCTCAGCATCAGTGTGTCTGATCTCTCTCTACCTCTGGAGATTGAGTGTCTGGATGATTCATACAGATGTGTTGTTGCTTATTCATTTACTAACAGGACTAAACATCTCAACACCACTGATCTCTGCCAGACATGTTCAGGTGAGAAGCAACATTTTCAACATATTTTCTTTCTAAATGTGCAGTAGCATTTGGAGGAATGTGCAGGTATATATCAGCAGTAAATACACTTTAGAGACCTGAAAGAGTTAAAGTGTACCAATGTACACTTCTAATGTGCAATGTGTTCATCTTTGCTGTGGTGGTCGTGGCTACTGTTGCAGCAGTGATTTATGACATCGAGTAACCCCAGAGCGCCCCGCCCATATTTGTTTTCCCCGCCTTTGACATTTTGCTCGAGCCAAGTTGTGTAAATATCTTATAATATTAAATGCAATGTTCGATCATTTATTTATCCATGGTACGTTCAATTTGAATAATTATTGTCAATTATTGTTATAAATTGCTCTTTTATTGTTCTTTTTGGATTGTAACAGTACACTCTGTACATGGCTTTAGTTGTTAGGTTTGATTTTACAGAGGTATGCGATTACATTTGTCAAGTTATTTGAACAGACATGCATGATTATTGTGTGTATATTATTATTATTATTTTTCAGGATGACATGATCAGGAGGTGGTGGTGTTCTGTTCTCCTGGATAGCTTCACTCCGCAAATGTATGTAGCTGTTTGAATGTTGCTACATGAAACATTACGCTGTACTATATCTAGCAATATACCTACCTCTTGACATTTGTTCTTTTAGAGCTCAACCACTGAGGGGAGGAACTTCACCATTCACCATGTCTTCAGGCAGAGTCCAGCAAAGCAGGTTATTTGTGCACATACATTCATTAAGAACTAATAATTACATGTGTGTACATGCAGAGGTATTTTAGTTATTACAGCTACATAGTTGTTCAGATATGAAATTGGTATTATGTACAAGTACTATATTGGTCAGCACCGTGGATTATTTCATATATAGCTATCAGTTAACATCAGCATCAAAGACATTTAAAAACATTTCAGCTTAATTCATTTTCAGACAGCAGCGAGTTTTTTTAAAAATAACTTCTGTTTGCGATCTAATGTGGATTTTGTTCACCATATAAGACAGAAATATTTATATTCAATGTAAAAGATCTTCATGTGGATCATGCATACAAATATATACAAATATCTCACTGGATTATTACAATTAATGGCAAAATGAATGTGTGGAAATGTAAACTAATATATCCTACTGACACACAGCAAAAGATATAAATAATCGGCTTAAAACAATTTATTTCAGTTAAAATACTAACATGCCTAATACTTCTGCACAGTACTGTATATAATCACATTTTATTAGTAGTATTATAAAAGAATGAGTATGCAGTTGTGACAACAATCTATAGAGTTTGTTTAATGCAACGTTGTCTGTATTCAGTGTTTATATAATGTTTAATAACTTTTATATACATGTATAAATAAACCTATGTATGTTTTTGATTCAACAGCTTCCCCTGGAAATCCTCAGGGAAGTTATTTTGTCAGCGGGTGACTCTGCATATTTGACTCTTTCTCTGGTTTGCAGATGGTTAAGGGATGTGCTCCGAAGTTTTTCGGAAAGCGGCACAGTTTGCCTGGCTAGACAGTAAGATTTCCCCGTTTAATACTCATTCTCCAATTGAATTTTGTAGTACGATCTTTTATCATTATTATTATCTTTCCTGTATTTTGTCTTTACACTATAAGTTGTGGCCAACTGGAAGAATTGTCGTCCTGTCTCCCGGAACGAGTTCAGACGGATGTACAGCATCAGGGAATGCTTGCAGTGCAGAGCCCTTTTCAAGTTTAACTCACCAGGGTACAGGGAAGAGGCCGGCGTGTAGATCTTCTGGGCTTTTGTTTACACAGGATTTTGTTCCAAGGACTGTTTTTTTTTTTTCGCCATGAAACACATTTGTGTGTTAAGTTCATTGAAGGGAAATAGAGAATGAACTGAGATCAACTGGTTTTGATGTATTAATTGACTTCATTTAAAGTTAAACTTTGCAGTGTAAAATATTTTAATAAAAAAGCTATGGCAAACAAGTGCATGACAACAGGTTTCATTCATTTACATCAGTCTATCATTCTTTAAGGTTTCTCATATTTGATGGTAACATCATTTGCTATGCATTGCTCATAATGAATTCTTAATTTAGTTGTGACAATTTGGTGTAATATTTCAATTACCAATGATTTTATAAAGTGTTTAAAGGGGTGATAAAATATATTATGTTTTTATATAGAAGCGGGTAGCTAAATAAATTCAGGATTAATAAGGTTTTCAGTAGTGCACTTCAGAAAACAAATAACAGAAAGTGACGAGTGTTTTTGGGCAAGTTCTTTAGAACCTGTAAAGTTCCTTCCTTGCAAAAAGTAACCATGGATTTACTGTAGTAAAAATATTTGTTGGCATATTAATTAACATGTGCAGTAATTATAAAAACACCATAGTTTAACTATAGTTTTTGTAGCAGAACCATGGTAAATTTTCGTAGGGGCTAAGGGGATGTTCAGAATATTATTGGTGACATTCAGAGACTGGTGACAATTTGTTACACAAACACACACACACACATATGTAGTGGGGATCGAAAGTTTGGGCACCCCTTGCAGAATCTGTGAAAATATGAGTAATTTTCAAAAAATAAGAGAGATCATACTAAATGCATGTTATTTTTTATTTAGTACTGTCCTGAGTAAGATATTGTACATAAAAGATATTAACATTTAGTCCACAAGACAAAAAAATAGCTGAAATTATTAAAATAACCCCACTCAAAAGTTTGGGAACCCTTGGTTCTTAGTACTGTGTTCTGTTACCTGATGATCCTCGACTGTCTTTCTGTTTTGTGATGGTTGTGCATGAGTCCCTTGTTTGTTCTGAACAGTTAAACTGAGCAGCGTTCTTCAGAAAAATCTTTAAGGTCCTGCAGATACTTCAGTTTTCCAGCATCTTTGCAGATTTGAACCCTTTCCAGCAGTGACTTTATGATTTTGAAATGCATCTTATCACACTGAGGACATTTGAGGGACTCAAACACAACTATTTAAAAAGATTCAAACATTCACTGATGCTCCAGAAGGAAACAAGATGCATTAAGAGATGGGGGGTGAAAACATTTGAACACGATGAAGATGGCCAAATTTGTCTTATTTTGTTGAAATGTATATTTTTTCCATTTAGTTCTGCCCTTCGTAAGCAACAGAAGAAACTTTTATGTTTCCCGGTACACAAATTAAGTACAATTTACCTTGATCTTCAAATTCCAAAAAGTTTTCACCCCCAGCTCTTAATGTATCTTGTTTCCTTCTGGAGCATCAGTGAATGTTTGAATCTTTTTAAATAGTTGAGTTTGAGTATATGACAAGGGCTGAGCGCGTCCGTCTCTGGCTCAGCGCCAGCAAACGCGCGAAAGCTGTTTGAATCTGGCAGTTCTGTGACGTCACTGAACATTCTAACTCATACTCTCTGGAGCACAAAAATAAGAATTCAATATATGGTGCAATAATGCTAAAAATGTTCAAATGTAATTTACATTTTAAATTATTTTTGTAAACAGATAATTTTTGATTGCACATTGCTAGCTAGAGCTCCTTTCTTAATTTTTTTTAACAAAAAACCTGTGCTTGATGGACAGCCGGACACAAGGCCTAACGTTACACCTGATGAGGATGTTTCTCCCTCCCAGGGCCCAACATCAACAGATAGTGTTGCCAGATAGGAAATGTCCAAGTATCGTACCAGAAGTTCAAAATTATCGTATTTGGAAGAAAATGATTACATTTAACAAATAACTACATTTTGACATGACCTGCAAATTACCACTAGGAGTAGCTATGATTGGACGGAAGCAGTGCAACAAAATTACTATCCCATAATGTTGCACAGTAATCTGACAATAAATGTGGCACACCCAGATTTTCATATGCACACCCAGAGTCTCTTTTCTGGCTACACTGCTAGTATAGAGTGTTGTAGTGATGATGTGTTTTGACCAATTGGGCTAGTTGCATATCTCCGCGATCTTGGATTTCCGGTCTTGCGAGTGTGTGCGTAGACATTTCCGGTTGTGCTTAAAGTCAGTGCAGAGAACCGGAGAAGTCCAAATATTACCTTCTATATGTTTACAGGATTTATAATATCACTTAAAATGCAAATAAGATATACACTGCTATTATCACTATACTATAAATGTTAACTGAGCCAGTGGATTTGAAACTTATGTTTGGGTCTGGTGAATGAATTAAATACAATAATGTTCACTACTGTTCACGAGATGAAAGTTGAACTCATGGTGTGTATGCAAAGCTATATAATGTATTTTAATCTTACCAAATATGTAAATGTACAAATGACTTATTTTTCGAAAATTTTTGCATTATTATTATTATTTTTTATATTAAATGTTTACCTTTGATCGTGAGACATCGGCTGCGATTTATCTTCAGAAGTATCCATTTCTCAATTGTACACATACATCAGTCTGTTTCATCGTTATTTTCACAACATATTTTATTATTTTACACAATAAAAAAATACATGACTAATTTTAATATCTGTTTAATCTGATAATTAATGCAAAAGAATAACAATATACATGGCTGCTCATAGACAGATAATGATTTTTTGCTGCAGATCTTTTAAAAAACAAATAAACATAGATAAAAACACACACATGAATGCAAACAGCGATATTTTATTTAATGCACCTACCATAATTATATTACGTTTAATTGTACAGTTAGTTATAAATTATGTTATCAAATAAAGTTAATAAAACATGCTTTATCAGAAATCTCTGTGCGTCTTGTTTGACAGTCAGAAACCTTGATCTTACATAACAGTCAGAACAAAACCAGCTCTTCGAAAATGAAAAGTATTGCATATTTGAGAGGTTTGTGTTTGAAAGAAGAAATTCCTGTGGACCTGACCTGACGCTGATCCGCATAATCAACAGAAGAATAAAGCAATCTCCGCGTTGTCTCTTGATGAATTTCCACACAGAGGAACGTAAAATGTAGGGAGGATGTTTCCCCATGTTTTTGATATACCCACTATCCGCCGTTAAATTTGAAAATCATTAATTTTATACATCTATCCACGTTTCGTATGTGAGTTTCCCTTACAGTCAATGCGAGCGTCGCAAGACCGGAAATAAGTACGCACACACTCGCGTTGCTGAAGCTCACCGGCGCCATCTTGTGCACCTAGCCCATTGACCCAGAAGTAAGCATCACACTGGTTCCCCTGAGTAAGTTTGATTTAACCAAAAAATCACATTCACGCACACACAAAACAACACGTTCTCTCTACCCAGACAGCACATGTACGTCTGGCCGACGTCGGCCCAATATCGAAACGTCGGCCTCTATACCTAAAACATCTATAACACATCGGCCTGGCGGAGGCCGATATAATTTGGTCAGTGCTCTGTTCTCCAGCTCATCAATCGTCGGCCCTGAGTTGGTTCACGACCGCGGGCCGATGCCGCGCTTATCTGTGTGCGCGTGCCCAGTATTCGTCTCTTTTAGCCACCCAGAGAGAGAGAAGAGGATAATCCCAGCGACATCTGTGGCTCTGAGGTAACGTTACGATTTCACTTCAGCTCAATTAGACAAAAAATACTACTTTGTTAATTCTGTGACACTGAAAAAGTACTAGTAAGGCACACGGTGTGTTTTATACAGATCTATGGGCAGCTGAAGAGTCTGGCTCATTTTCAAATGTTACCGTTAACTTTTTGAGCCAACGGTCACGGTAGCGATTTTTTTAACATTAATGTTAACGCCTTAATGCGTTTTCAGAAGTTTCTCGGAGGGAAAATGTAAAAGCGGGTTATTAAAGAGAAGTCCTGACTGCTTTTTCACCGTGTTTTTCACTCTTTTACAGGCTTCCAGAAATAATCCGGTGAAATATGGTGAGCTATTGTTGCTGTTGCTTCTGAACTACAAAATGATTTTTAAATTTATTATTGAATGAGACTGTACATTATAAATGTAATGCTTTAACTCTAGATGTTTGTTTGTGTAAATGCTGTGTGTGCGTTGAGTCCTGCGCGAGCGGGTAGCAGAGTTGCCATGGAAACGGGGCATCAACACAAAAACCGTTACTGGCAAGCAGTAATCTCCTCTCTCGATGCAGTTTACACTGTTTTGGGTAAGTTTAGTCGCTAAAACCACACAAATATTACATACAAATGTTCCTGACACGTTTCTTGCTTGTTATTGACATGTTTCAATTAAATTTATTTTATAGAAACGGTTTAGTGTCTTCGGAAAAGTCCGTTATCATTTTAGCAGTTTTCAGGTAGGCTAACTCTATAGATTGAGCTCTTGTTGATGAAACTCTGGGCTTTTAATCAAATCTTCGATTTGATTAAAACAAAATGATTTTAATTTTAATATTGAATGATTATTGAACGAGACTGTACATTGTAAATGTAATGCTTTAACTCTAGATGTTTGTTTGTGTAAATGCTGTGTGCGCGTTGAGTCCTGCGCGAGCGGGTAGCAGAGTTGCCATGGAAACGGGGCGTCAACACAAAAACCGTTACTGGCAAGCAGTAATCTCCTCTCTCGATGCAGTTTACACCGTTTTGGGTAAGTTTAGTCGCTAAAATCACACAAATATTACATACAAATGTTCCTGACACGTTTCTTGCTTGTTATTGACATGTTTCAATTAAATTTATTTTATAGAAACGGTTTAGTTTCTTCGAAAAAGTCCGTTAGCATCTTAGCAGTTTTCAGGTAGGCTAACTAACGTTATATAGATTGAGCTCTTGTTGATGAAACTCTGGGCTTTCAATCAAATCTTCGTGTGTGTATGAGATATTTTGATGGCACTTTGAATGTTTTGCTGGTGATTTGTCAGTATGTTATTGGAAAAGGCTGATTTACTGAATCGATGACGTCACTTACAGTGAGAGTGTAATCGGCTGAAATCAAGTTCACATTAGTTTCGATATTTCATGATAAACAGATATTAATACAAATTGTTCTGTGATTTCAGGAGGACAGAAAGAAACTCTACAGAACAGAAGTGAAGCTCCAAGATTTCAACATTTCTGAAGGGAGATTCTGACTTAGAAATACAGGTGAACTGAAGAAGCTCATGAAATACATTAATATGCCTTTTTCAGAATACATTTCACCAATTTTAAGAAGTCCCTGACATCATAACGTAAGTCACACTCAACCTAAAACTAAAAATATAGATTGTGTTATTTTAAGATTATATTTTTAGTAGTAGAATATGTATATTACATGTTATTATAATTGTAATATATTATTCTGTCTTTTATCTCCATTTCACCTCTACTCTAGCTTGTTTCCTTCTAATGAACCTGGAACTGCAGAGTAAATATTGTTGACTCTGTGTCAGATTGCTTGTTTTGTTCCTGGATTCTTCAGTGATGATGAGCAGAGTCTGAGTGAACCTGCTGTCAGACAGTGAGTACCGTGGGGTTTCAGTCAGGGCCTTCAGTAAACAACTGTTAGATACCTGTACACATCTTACACATCTGTTACAGCTAACGCAGCCGTATGTGTAAAGGTGCGGTCACACTAGCCTTTGAACGTGCAAAATTATTTCGGACGCCGCTGCGAATATGGGCGGGAGCAAGATATAACGGTTTCCCCTTATCACAACATGGGTTAATCTGTGCTTTTACTGTGTCTTTGGCGATGGCGTCGAAAGCGTCTTATTATATTGCACTCTGTCTCTCTCTCTCTCTATAAATATACACACTAAACAATAAAAAAATATAGAACGTGTCCTCATTCAAATGTGCCATCTGTTCCTGTTTCCATTGACACTGCGAACCATGCAGCTTCTTTTTTAATTATCTTTTAAATATGTATTATATAAAATAGGATGCTGCGCTACGGCTAAAATTAGCACTTCATTTTTTAATTTCTGTACAGAGAGGTCACGCAGTGACGTATCATTAATCTACTGGTCCCACGACTTCACGTGATGCGAATTCGCAGGTCAAAGTTCACCAAACTTGAACTTTCGAATGCAGCGAAATGCGAAAATTTTCGCATGAGCCTGGGTTTCCGGTCTGACGCATTCGCAAGAGTATGAATGGAAGTCAGTGGAACGAAAAGTGCAGTGTGACCGCCCCTTAATGCACATATTATGCCCCACACAGGCTCTCAACAACAATGACGGGGCTGATCAACAACTTCAGCAGTAGGCTAGATTAGTGTGGGTTAAAGGGATAGTTCACCCCAAAATGAAAATTTGCTGTTAATTTACTTTCCCTCAGGTCTTCCAAGGTGTGGGTGACTTTTTGGTAACAATTTATAATAAAGTTCAGTTGTAAGTCACTTTTAAGTGAGTAGTTAATGATGAACTAATCATTTACAAAACATTCACAAGTGCCTAATAAGTGATATACTAATAATTTGTGTACTTTTTGTAAATTCATTTTAAAAGTCATTTACAAGTAATTAGATTATGATTAACTAATTATTTACAAAACATGACTGTTCATAGAAATAAATGATGTTAATATTTTTATCTATGTTCTGTAGATTAAGTTATAAATAATTTACAAGTGACATGAAAATACATTCACTAATGATTAAGTAATATGCTATGATTTACACATCTTTCATAAGCAATCTTAAAAAAAATAAAATCACGAAAAAAATCAAACAGATCCTTAATTTTTAATAGTTACTAGTTAAAATATTATGAATCACTTATAAATCATTGAAATGTCAACATTGTACTATTATCTCAATAAACAGTATAAATCATTTACAAAGCTTTCTGCACCCCCCAATCTAAGATGTAAACTACTCATCAGTTGTAAATGTTTTACAAACTTTGTGGTTTTCAGTTGTGTGTGCGTATGTATATATACATACATATACACACACACACACACACACACACATATATATATATATATATATATATATATATATATATATATATATATATATATATATATATATATATACACACACACACACCAACACACACAAACACAAAATCAACCAACCTGTAACCGGAAAATTTACATTTACAACTGATGAGTAGTTTACACTTTAGATTGTGGGTGCAGAAAGCTTTGTAAGTTATTTATAACTTAATCTACAGAACATAGATAAAAATATTAACATCACTTATTAATCATCTATGAACACATAGTCATGTTTTGTAAATGATTAGTTTACCATTAGCTAATTACTTTTATTACATGGCTCTGTGGGTACTTGATTCTGATTGGTCAGTTGCGACATTCCGATGCATGTTATCCCTGGATAAAAACCTGTAAAATGTAATAACACAGGCTCATCCGGGTAACAGTAGTTGGTGCTGTACTCTTGCTTTAACTATTTTTTTTTATTGGTGGAAGCTGTGCATTTGTTTAGCTAATAAATTATAAAAACTGTGTACAACAGTTGTGTACAATTGTTTAATTATCTCATCCTGGTTAGGGTTGGCCTGATTGACGATGCCATCGTCCATCGCCGATGGCTGATAGACATCACGATGCTGCGCCGGCAAACAGCGTCATCAGCTCCAGTATCTCGCCCGTGTCATGCGACAGAGAAGTCACGTTCTATAGACAGTTTCTATAGACAGTTGTGAACGTGCTGACAGCTGGTTGCCCAGGCTATGGATTAAAGGTAATAATGTTGTAAGTAGTGTTCATTTTCTCCTAAATACCGATCATTTCGCTTCATTAGACCTCAATGTATCACCAGTAGCCACCGGTATTGATTTGGTCTTTTTTTTTTCTGGACATCCACACAGCACCACAGTATTATCAACTAGAGATCAACCGATAGTGGATTTTTCCAATACTGATAGCTAGTTTGGACCACACTGGCCGATACCGATTTATAAACCAATAGTTTTTAAAATGAATACTGAACAAAATGGATACTGAATGAGAGCAGCGGTCTGCGGTCGTGCTGTGGGTTCCAGGGTTTGTGTCCATTCTCGGACCATTCCATGTATTTCAACTGTAGAAAAGGTTGTTCCGAGCCGAAACTGACTTCTTTCATATTTGTCGACCAATATACAGAAAACTAAATCAGTATATCATCATAAACACAAACGTTTTTGTCTTACATGAATCTAAACAGATGAGAAAGAAAACACACACGTACAGTATTTTTGTTTAAAGAGACAACAGCCTAATAAACGCGCTGTCTGTCATTAATGTTAATCAAAGAACAAAAGAAACAAAAGAAAATCATTCACTGATCTCGACTGAATATATTTAATAACTTTAATTGATTAATCTTTATTTTATTTATAAAAAGAAAACTATGCAGTGTTTTTAAACTTTTAATTACAGTTTCTGTACCTGAAATTTTGTTTAGTTGTATTTAGGATATTGCTAATTGATTTGTTTGTTCATATCTTACTACTGACTGGTTACTTGTCTTTAACACTTTAATATTTTTATTAATTAATTGTTTTTGCTATGGCATTTTTTTTTTTAGCACAGGCAAAATTCCTCTTGCAGTGTTTTGTAAGCTACTGATTTTTGCTCATGTTATTCAGCTGTAACAGAATGCTTTGTAAAAAGACAGAAACATGTTTGACATCTAAATGTTTGACTATACATTTCCATTCTAATTTTTTTATATTGGATTTTTTACCTTATTGGAATCGAAACTAGGAATCGATAAGCAGAATCGGAATTGGAATCAATAAAATTCAAACGATACCCAAGCCTACACACCGGATGCGTCTCATTTTATTTGCTGCTATTTTAGAACAGTGCATGATTATCTAATCATGTGCAGCGTCTTTGAGAAGTCACAGTTATCACACACACAGGATGCGTCACATTCAATTCAAGCAGCAGTCTAAAACTGTTTATTTAATCACCAAACGGACATAAGTTTGCTTCAGGAATGAACTATGTGGCATATGTGTAGGATATTCCAGGTCAACCTCAACTAAACTAATCACAAGCAATTTGTGAACATTACACAAATGTAAATGATAACTAAATAGTCTTTAAAAGCTTTTTTCACACAATTTTGTTTTTTATAGGGCCAGCAGAGCTGCTGACGGCCCACCGCTGCTGTCAGACAACATCTCCAAGATGCTATAAACTGCAGGACCAGTATTTACAATCTTGAACATACACAACTGTATCATAAGTTTGGGAAGGTATGGTTTTTTGTGTTTTTGAAAGTCTTTTATGGCAACCACAGTTTAATATATGAAATGAAAACAGTTCACTACAATTTAAAATAATAGTTTTCTATTTGAATATATTTAGAGAAGTCATTTATTCCTGTGATGGTAAAGCTGTATTTTCAGCATCATTACTCCTGTCTTCAGTGTCACATGATCTTCAGAAATCATTCTTATATTCTGATTTGCTTCTGAAGAAACATTTCTGACTATTATCAGTGTTGAAAACCGCTGTGTTCCTTCATTTTTTTCAGGATTCTTTGATGAATAATAAAGTTTTAAAACAGTACAGTGTTTGAAACAGAAATGTCTGTTTTAACTTTTGATAATTGATAAGACAGTGATAATAATTGAAAATGTTTATTGAGCAGCAAATCAGAATGATTTCTGAAGGATCATGTGACACTGAAGACTGGAGTAATAAAAATTAGCTTAGATCACAGAAATAAATTACATTTCACAATATATTCACGTAGAAAACTGTTGTTAAATTGTAATATTTCACAATATTACAGTTTTTTTACTTGCTTTTGATCAAATAAAGGCAGCCTTGTTGAGCAGAAGAGACTTTTCTCAAAGACGTAAAAAGAAAATCGTACTGACCCCAAACTTTTAACGGTAGTATAAATTACAAATATAATGTTCCACCCACTGAAATGTATATTCCATTCTAAAGAGATGCCTGTTCCACAAATATTACATTTACAGGGATCACATGAAACACTTCATCAATAAACTGATTTTTGAGAGCATTAGTGGCAGTGTGTCGATTTTTGTTTATTGATTGGTGAATTGGAAGTGGATGTGCGTTTATTAAACCTACTTGTGATTAAATCAGATATATATATATATATATATATATAGCAAAATAAGCTCAAATTGAGGCAGCAGCATCTATGGTGCATGGCCTGTAGTGAGGTAACTTAATTCTAACACCAAGAATTTATCAAAGTCCACTAAAGGAAGCAAAACCTATTGGTATTTTACTTTGAAATAGCCTTCCTAATAATATTTGGGGCTCGGACACACTTTTTTGTTGTTGTTTAAATTAAATTAAAATACATAGTTTAGTATTCACACAACACATCTAATAACCATGCACTCCAGTTATATGTGATTAAATAAATAATATTTTGTCTGAAATAATATGAACAGCAGCAGCTATTCTAAACTTTCTCCTTTTTATTTCCTGTTTCTATCTCAGGATGTCAATCCCAAGGTTTCTAGAGATTACACCAGCTCCAGACTGAATCCAAACTCACTTTTGAAGACTTCAGATGACACCAACGCTCAGAAAGACTACAGACAACAACTGTACATGAACACACAAAACATTGGACACACAAAACAAATATTAACCTTATTTTGCCTATAAGGGTAAATTTGATGATTTTCAAACTGCTTTATTGTAACGTCTCTTATATCTGTAAATGAACAATATTTACTCTCTGAGTTATGTGGACCTACATGTCCCCTTTTATTTGTAAGCATCACTTTAAAAATGTTGAAAGATAATGTTAATGTTAACTGAATACAAAACTAGAGACTTGTTTAGTAAGATTTTATCAGAAAATATTTTTGAACTTTTATCATGCAATTTAAAACATTTTAATTGCTTAATTAGTATTGTTTGCCTGGTTTTATTTTGTGTTTATTTAACTCTTTTTAAAAAGTTCTTGGCATAAAGTTTGCATGCAATGCTGACAGCACTGAACACATGACTTTTATTATGAACTAGTAGATGGTCTTCCCAGTGAGTCTCAGTCATCTCTGGCTTTTTAAACTGTAACCTTGAAACATGCATTTCCTGTAAACCTACTTTGAAATAAGTATTGTCAAAAGGTGCTATACTCATACAACATGTAACCATGCAAGTACTGTAGTAATGGTTATTTTTGTTTTTACTATGGGTTTACTGCAAAAGCTGTAGTAAAATCGATTGTAGTAAAACTATGGTTGATTTTGTTTTTTCTATGGTTTTACTGCAAAAGCTGTAGTATAATCATGGTTAATGTTCAAAAGACTACAAATAATCCCGAATTATCCACTTTTGATCAAAGCATCTGGTAAATGTTATTGTATTTGTACATGTAATATGAAATAAATGAAAATATTAATAAAGTTGCGTCTGTTCTTGAGAGTGGTGTGTATTGTTTTATTATAAACCAGCGGCGGTAGCCGCGGGTGGTCCGTAACGATGAGCAAAACGCCGGTGAACCGCGTCCACGCAGAGCGGCCGGGATGTATCGTCTCAGCATCGGCCGGAGAGCATTTCCGATCAGAGGCCGACGTCGCCGAGACATCTTGCCTATTAGCAAACGCTCCCTGAGCGATATCGTCCCGATGGAATTTTGTAGGTCGGCTCGACATCGGCACAACGTATGTGTGCTGTCTGGGTAAGTTATAAGAATTTGCATAGTTCATTTCAGTTGAAAACCACAAGTGTAGACAATCTTACTGCAAAATTATGTTTGTAATATAAATACCTGTAAAAACTATTGCAGTTTTGGATCTCCAGCCTTCATTTTCAATTTACTAAAATATCTCAATTTGTTTAAAGCAAAGCCAGAGACCAAATATACTGTAATTAAAACCAATGTTAACTGAGTAATCTTTACATTTCGGGTTCAAAATTTTGTTGTTATGACATATCTTCATTTAAAAGAGGGCAATTAAATATTTAAATATTCATGTGCCTGTGCATGTATAAATTATGGAATGAATAATTGTATCTTTTTTCTTTTCATCAGCTTCCAAATATATTATATTATATTATATTATATTATAGCCTATTGCCCATAATTTAATTGAAGATATGTCCTCATAAAAGCAACACTTTAAACTGATATGTAATGATTTCACTTATTTACTTCTGGACTTGTTTACTACATTCTTCCCATAAGGGGGCATCGTCCTCCGCTTGCTTTCGACATTCAAAGAACGTCACACACATGTACAGGCACGTTACACCTTAAAAAGCATACTGATTCAGTACATTAGCCTACAATATGTTTGTGTTCAGTTAATATTCTAATTTCTATTCTGTTGATGAAAGACGATATAAATGATCAACGGAAGTCTACTGCAATCTGGAAGTGTAAAAGGGTGTAGGCTATTCCTTTTTTCTCTCCTGGAAGCAGTCCCTCATTGCGTTTTATGTTTTGAGCTGATAAGGATGTCTTACGCGTTTATCTGTTTTTGCTTATGGCTTTTAGATGGTAAGTTATGAATTCGTTTTTTATGGCTTCAGTTCATGTAGTCGTGCATGTTCTTCTCATAAACTAAGTTTAATCAGTCATATTTCTACATCGATCGTTTATGGAAGCATATGGGTAACAATATTCAATTTTGAATGCAATATGCAAAAGGACAATGCGATATGTAAAATGGCAATGCATTTCTGTATTTACATTTACATTTTCCATTACATTTGTGCAACGTTTGGTGCAAAATGAAAATGAAAATGAAATTACATAATTTTCATTTGCCATTTCATACACTAGCTTTAATATGTAAAATGAATACTAATTTTAACGCTTTATAAGTAGCAAAATTAAAATGAAAATGTATTACAGAAATGGTTAGATTTGTATAATATGTTCAAGCAAAAACGGTTGCAAAATTATCATTCAAATGCTATTTTTCTTAATTGCATTAACACTCACAGTCTTGATGCAATGAATGTAGCAAAATTCAATGTGCACATTGAAAATGCATTCCAAGCCGATCACGTGTCAGCCCCTTCCCGCCACGTCAATCACTGCGTGAACAAGGCGGGGCTTGCAAAAATTTCAAGAGACTCAAGAGGATTCAAGTGAGAGAACATGGACAAGACAGTTGGTCCGTGTATGTTTTGATCATTTCGGATTATGGCTTCAATATTTCACACTTGTGGGCGGAGCTGAAACACTGCTTTCATCTGATTGGTCGAATCACTCCACCGTCAGCTCTGTCTTTTCATTCTTTCAGGCACTTCTTACGAGTGCAGCACTGTATATGTCTGAAACCACCGCTCACTGTTAATTAGCATAATATTCAAATCAGATATAGCTGGTCACATAATTTATGCTGCTGCGACTTGCAAATTATGTCTAGGTTGTAGTATTGTATGAATATTGTCCCACTGATAAATATAGTGGAAATAGTGGAAATAAAAATCAATAATAGACTGAACAGTTCCATGATAATATGTCTGTAACATTTACCACTCTTGTCTTTTGAGTCTAAAGGCACTAGTTATATGTGTGTGTGACATTAATAAATAATTGTGAAAATTAATAAAGTTACATTTCTGAAATAAATTAGTAATATTAGTTTTATTACATACCAGCAAATAACAAATAAAATTAGCATCAATATGTACTTTTTGTTTACATAAACATTAAAATAATAACATTACAAAATGATGGCCACATTTTAAAGATTAAAGATTTTTTTTATAAAAAGATAAAACTCACATATTTCAGCCTCTAAATAATTTTTATAAAAGTCAAAAAAGATAAATTACTGACATTTACAATGCACATTCTCCTTTATTATTAATAGTATGCGGTCCGATTTTTCCCGTTGCGCCTGTCGTTGCTATGCAATCATGCAGCTTTACAGGGGGAGCTTTACAAGGGGTATGGCGTATTTAAATTAGATGTAAATGAGCCCCATTGTCACTCGAAGCAGTGAGAACTGCACATTCTTTAGCGGCTTTTTGAGCTTTTTTGAGTGCCTACCTTCAAATGGCCACAACTTCTCCAAATATTATCAGATTTCCATGTGTTACACATCTTTGGAAAGCTTGGAGACTACACTTTCAGAATCTGTGAATAACTCAAAATGCCCCAGAACCCACTTGTGTCCCTACTTTCCGTGATTGGTCACATTTTTTGTCTAATGCAACGGTGCGACTTATAGTCCGAAAAATACCGGTAACATTATTATTATTATTTATTATGAGAGTAATTGACACAGACTAGAACTCTAATGTTTCACCAAATGCAGCTCAGATCTTCAGACTCGTCTGACTCGCGTTGCTGTACAGTCCCAGCCGACATTTCAACGTTGATTCAATGTTTCAAGAAAAAGCTGGATCCTTGATGACTGTACAAGGGGAAAGAAGAAATGAAAAGTTCTTAAAAAGCAGGATTTAATTTTATACCATTTCTTTAAACCAGTAGTTCTCAAACTTTTTATACCAAGTACCACTTCAGAAAATATTTGTTATTAAATATTAAGTTCCACCATAATGAACAACATTAAATTTCAGCAGCGTAGTAGGCCAAACTATTCAGCTACGTCTCTACAGTTAAAAAATGAGGCAGTTTTATTCTAATAAGAATATTTATTGTTGTCAGCCACTTTACCATGGTAAATACAGTTTGAACATTAACACTACACTTCGCTTACGTACAGGTAAATGAAAACTTAAAGTTTAAATTAAAATTTAATTTTAAATGTAATTATGTAACAAAAGTTACATAACTGTACCATACATTAAGTGTAACGTACTTAAATGTAAAAAAACAACAACCCTTTTTAAAAAAAAAAAAAACAAAGATTCAATTAAAATGTATTATCATTAATTAGTTTATTTAGTGATTCACTTGCGTAACAACTAGAGGGGGCCTAACACTTTGAGGACCATGGCTTTAAACAATCCTATTTTTATTTATTTATTCATTTTCATTAATTCATTAAAATTGTACCGACATTTGCACTTATATGTTTCAGAAAACACTTTGAAACTATTTGAAACTATTCGTGGGCAGTATAAATTGCATGGGCGCGAAAATTACGTCAGAATCACGACTGAACGCTAGCACAGCTGATCAAACAGCGACCACGGCGGCTAATGTAATGTTTCATTCCCGCCTCTCAGGGAACCGAGGTTATGATAGTAACCGGAGACGTTCCCTTCTCGAGGCGGTAACTCAACATTACGTCAGCTAAGACGTACATGGGAACTGTATAAAATCCTGCCGTGAGAGCAGTGAAAATAAACCCTGAGCGGAGTCAATCACCCCCACACATAAGCAAGACAGTTCTAGCCAATGGCCGTGTCGCTAAGAGTGCTTCGCATCTGATAGGCGGAACTAGACCAATGAGACATCTGCTCCGATCCTAACGAAATTTGCATATCTTCATGCAATAAACCTGAAGCCTGCACTAAACAGGGCAGACACAACACTAAAAGCACTCAAGCATGAGAGTTAAACACAGAGTCCAGGAAGTGACACAGTAGACGCGTTAGCACTACGGCCACCGTAGCCACTGATGGCTTGTTTTGACTGGGGCCCCGCCCCCGCCCCCATGAGGCTAGAAGCACTGGCAGGAGGGCGGACCATGGCGGACATTTTATGGTGTTGGCACTCTCGTGCCCTCGAGAGGCCATTATAATCATGGGTTGTGGCTCTGCGCTGCTCTGAGACAGGACGAGTGACACAGTGTTGGGTTCACGAGGAAGAGAAAGCTCTTTTTGTGAAAAGATACATGTTTTTATTGTGGAACACACACAAACAGCATTTAAACACACATTGCGATTGTCGCCCAAAGGAACATGGGGAACATGAAGCTCTTGAACACGGCGATTGGGGATGGGGCATCCAGCGCACTCTCTCTTCATCTTCAGCAGCCCCGTCAGGAAGATGGCTTTGTAGCCGAGTATGGCGCGCTCGCTCTCTCACGGTGTGGGCTCCTCTTCCGACTCTGATATCTCTTTCCCGGCCCTGACCACTGCTTGTTTCGGCCGAAACGGGCATTCGGTTCGGGGCGGGGCGCCACGGCGGGCTGTCCAGACGGTCCTTGGGCCTGGCGAGGTGCCGATGAATGGTTGATGGCATGAGCGGAGCACTTGGTAGCCATCACCGTGAGATCAGTTACCGCACGCAGATCCCGGGCGCCGCCATCGATGGATTGAAGTAGCTTGGCCTGGAACACCTGGAGTATAGCCATGGTGTGAAGGGAAGAAGCTGCCCCCCCTGCAGCAACATTGGCTTTGTCCGCCTGGTGGGCTGTGAACCTGCACGGTTGGAGGGCAGCCTACGGTCGGAACCCAACGCTGAGGAAGACAGACACAGGTGCGCTGCAAAGGTCTCCTCGACGGGGGGCATGTGCACATACCCGTGGGCCTCCGCCCCGTCCACGTGCGTGAACATGGCCTGCGTGGCAGAGTTGGTGTGCGCCGATTGGGGTGTGGCCCTCGATGCGTCCTGGTGGCAGCTCGATTGGAGAAACCACGAGTCCAGCTTACTTTTCACAGGCTCGTCAGGTGCGTTCCAGGTGAGGTCCAGCTCTGTGACGGCCTTGCCGAGGATCCTGACGAGCTCCTCCTAGAGGTCTGCAGGGCCCTCGTGGTCAGGGCATTCGGACTGAGTCGCCCAATCCTTCTCTGAGGCGGAGAGCGGCATGGAGTCATCTTCCTTGCCAGCTCCAAAGGCAACGAAGTTCACGACGGCTTGGTGGGGGCGGAAGCTATCTTCCGCGAAGCTGACAGCATCGAACTCATCTTGGGGTGGGGGAGAGCCCACCAGTGGCTCGCTGGCGGCAGTGGGCCTTATCCCTGCTGTTGGCCAAGCCACTTCCCTTCTGGCTCTGAGGGCGCGCACTGGCAGCTTGGTGCAGTGTGCGCACGTGTCATCCATGAAAGCCGCCTCGGCATGGGCGAGGCCCAGGCAGGTAACACAGAACTGGTGAGGGGACTAGGGAAAAAACTCTAGGGAGCACGAAAAAGCAGGGTGACATAAACCAAGGAATCCATGAAACTGATAGAAACAAACAGGGTATATATGGACAGATGAATACGATGAAAGTGGGGACAGCTCAGTGCAATTAACAGGTGTGCAATTAACAGTGATGAATCGGACAAATGTTTGTGGGAAATGTAGTACATGTAGTGGGGTTATGGCAAGCTGAATTTACTTAGATTCATTCGCAGGATATGTATTCTTGATATCAACAATTAAATTTTCACTCGTTAAAATGTTAATTCTTGATATCAGGAATCGGATTTCTACTAGTAGAATTTTTGATACCAATTACATGTCCACTAGAAACAATGCTAATTCTTGATATCAGGAATTATATTTCAACTAGTAACAATGTTAATTCTTGATATCAATTATTTTTAACTTGGGAATGGCAAAAGGCAAGCCATATTGACTTTTATTCATTCGCAGGATAAGAATTCCTGATATCAACAATTTAATTGTCACTAGTGACAGTGTTCATTTCTGATATGATGAATGTAATTGTTACTAGTAAGAAAGAAAGATATGAGAAATTTTAGATATGAGAAATTACCCTCCCAATTGTTGATATCTAGTAACAATTACATTTTTGATATCAAGGATTAACATTTCAACTAGTAACAACTAAATTGTTCATAATGTCATTGTTGATATCAAAAATTACATTTCTACTAGTAAGAAACACAAAGCTGATATGTGCATTTAGAATTGTAACTTTACTCTTTAAAGGTCCCGTTTTTCGTGCTTTTTTTGAAGCTTTGATTGTGTTTACAGTGTGCAATATAACATGTGTTCAAAAAAACACAGTATTTTACACAATTCACCTATCTGTATACCGCTGTTTTCACTGTCATAAAAACGGGCTGATGACTTCCTTGTTCTATAAAGTCCCTCCTTCAATAATACATACAGTAACCAGTTCTGATTGTGCCAGCGGTTCCTTTGTTGTGATTCAACAGCAGCTTAGCGCACACAGCCCTCCTGGAAATGCGATTGGGCTAGTTTTGGAGTATTTTTGAGAAGCAAGTGGGCAGAAGCATGTGCTGGTGATGTACTTATAATCACAGGAGCGTTTTTACTGACGAGATGTGCATGAAAATTGCATTAGATTTTTTTGCCCAGCCCTAACATATCTAAACAGCGTTGCCCTTTGTGTAATAAGTTACAGAAACTGTTAAACGCACCAAATTAAACAAGAAAATACACTTACCGGCTGTGGTCCATAAACAACGCCTTCGCCAGACAAAGAGGGAACTGCTTCATCTTTCAGGAATAATCTTTGTGTGAATCCGGCATTAAACTGATTGAGATTGAGGAAGCTGTCCTCAGCAAGGTGTCCTCAGCAAAATGTGCTGCACATAGTTTTACATGTGGATTATAATTTTTGGGAACCGAGTTAAACTTAAATTGTAACCATTAATCTCCAAGTACAGTGTCCCTGGGAAGCCCAAACAAAGGTGATTGGACTCCGAGATGAAAATAACAGCGTTTCGACGACATGGCGACAAACACAAACGCAGCTCTTCCTCTTCTCCGTCGGAGCGCAACAAGACCACGCCCCCCTTTTTGTGGGCGGAAGTTAGTCAAAAAACTGTTTTAGTGATGTCATTACTGCAGGAACTAGAGGGCTGTAGTCCAAACAGGTTGTTTTTTGTAGGCGAATTCTGTTAAATAAATTATCTCGCTTGTTATTGAACTTTGAGCTTTAGAATTTTACAGATATTATTTATACTCTAACAACAACATTACACATTAACTAAAGTTTAAAACATGGGATTCCGAAGAACGGGACCTTTAACAAATGCATTTTGATAACCTTTAATAGTTTTGGTGCCGTTTTAACATTTAAACATATTAATTGTTGATATCAACAATTTAATTCTTGATAACAACAATTATATTTCCACTAGTAACGACACGTATTCTTGATATCAACAATTACGTCATCACTCGCTTTTTGGATATGTGCATAGCAATTAATTCCTTTTTATATATGTACATAATTTAATGACGAGTGCAACCCTTTAATGAATGTTTATGGTGGATAGACGACAAGGTAAAGAGTCCAACAGAGAACGGGCACATTCAATTGCCCTCTCTTGAAAATAAAACACTCCTGTAGGCTATTTTTAATTATTTCTATTTAACTCCACCTACCACCGTATGGTAGTGTTTCTCAAGACTGCAAAAAGATTTCTATAAGCTATCATTTTTTGTAGCGCAGATGGTAGAGCACCAAGTGGTTGTTTTTGGACCTGACAGACCCGGGTTTGATTCTGCCTTCTGCCGAGCTCTTTCTTTATCCTTTTTTTATGTCCCGTATCACATCGGAAAGGCATATAATTTCAATAAAACTGAACGGAATTATCGAAAAGTGAAAAATAACGTGGATGTTGTGTAAGGTTAGGGTTAGTTGTAGGGGCGGCATCCATTTAATAATTTATTTTTAATTAATTTAATAAATTAAAATGATAATTTACACTCAATATGTTATTATGGTAGCCTATACTGTTTAATAATGTAGCCTACTACAATAATGTCTGTGATCATAAGCATCATCACATTGATTAAATGAAGTCTTAATACTACATTAATAAATAATGTATTATGTATAGCGAAATATACCTTTACTTTGAGCTACGGAAAGATACCGTTTGGATGCCATTTAATTTCAAATTAAATAGCATTAGTGTGCATTGCGTACATTAGAAATACATTGATTTAAAAAAGCCAGCAGATGTATGACGTTATATTACTTAAGACTTATTTAAGACACTTTTTTGAGAATATATCGAAAGCAATTTAGAGAGATATGGCTTTGTGGAATCTGTGTACTTGGAATACGTTACAACATTCTAGTTCACCCAATAGCCTCTTGCGGCGGTGTTATGCTAAATAGAGTGTGGTGCTGCTGTGCACGTTTCTAATCTTTTTCCGCTTTTATTTATACAGTAGTAATGGGAAGTTCGATTATTTTCCGCGAACCGGTTCTTTCGGACGGTTCGATTCAATAAAACCGGTTGAAAAAAACGGTTCAGCGGTTCTTTTACGCTCGACGTAATGACGTAATTGCCGATGACGTAATGGCGTCACGTCTATCAAACATTCAAATATATAAAGTCAGTAATCATAACTTTAGTCAGTTAAAAAAAGTCTTGAAGATATAAAGTAAATAAATTAGGTGTCATCAGCGCAGAAACCATGATCCACTTACTAAACATAATCCATTGCAATGTATTTGTTATTAAATGAACTTACGTTTCACCAGATTGCCCTTCATCCAAGCCCTCGAAATACCCGTGCTCATGACATTAGTACAGAATCAGAATCAATCACCAAAAGAATCACTTCGGTTCAGACATGCTGTGAGTCAGTTGGCTTCACGCTGAATCGCGCATGCGCAGTATCATCAGTTCATCGGTTCTCAATTCGGACGCGTCCGACAGAAACGATTCTCGGTTGAGTGTACTGGTGATCCGAAAACCGAAGCAACCGGTTCTTGACTCGAGAACGAGAACTGCTCCAGCAGTGGGCGTGTTCGTTCATTATCTGGCTCAGCTCGGTGTTCATCTTCAGTTCGGTCTTCACAGCAGTTCAGTCAGTGTACTGTTTGAGTAAATGAATTACTCCGGGATATTGGTTTATTCTGACTCAGAGGGAGTGTCAGTCACGTTAAAAAAGTTAACAGCTTAAGTAATTTGTGGATTAATGCTTATTGGAGACGTGAACCGTTTCAAACGATTCAGTTCGATTTGGTGAACTGGTTCAACTGGTTCACTAAGAAGAACCGGTTAAATTGAACGATTCGGTTATGAATCGGCCATCACTATTATACAGTTGTTTTAGTATTTATTATGGTGTTCAGCTCTTTGTCATGTATGAATTATTCAGAATGATTATTTTAATAAAACATGTTTTTTTTTTTTCACCTTCATTGTGAATTGTACCGTGTTTTATCATGGAAATGTAATAGTTGATATCAAGAATTAACATTGTTACTAGTGGAAATGTAATTGTTGATATCAAGAATTAACATTGTTACTAGTGCAAATGTAATTGTTGATTAGATTTGTGCAGGTATTTGGTAATGTGATATATTGCGGTGATTAATATGCACGATATTGTTATCGTGGGTACTTCTAAATACAGTGAATAAATATACATTACAAATTATTCGTTTTGAATGCATTTGAAGAATAGTGTTCCTATCAGCTGGTTAAAATGCACAACATCGCTGAATGCTGCTTGAAAGAGCGCATGCGCTCTGATGTAAACAAGCACGCATGAGAAGCACATGGAAGAACACGTGAGAATGAAAGCACATTCACTCTCTGACAGCAGATGGCACTAAATGCAGCCATTACCCTGTAAACACAGTAAATAAAGCAGCTGTTACTTTTTAAACCATATTTAAATAATCTTAAATAACATTCAGATTTGTGTTTTCCCTATGGTGTTTATTACTGTGGTGTGGAAAGAGTAGGACCCAAGAGCGATAATGCAAAAGGAAGCGTCTTTAATAAAGTAGCGTTGTAACAGAAATAAGTCTTTGAAATAACAACAAAAGGCAGCCGATGAGCCGGTACCCAAAAGGTAAACAGTCTTTTACGTGAAAGGGCAAACAGAGAGTTCTTGAAGATAAACGGGCCGGCGCTCGGGCAACATGTTGAGATTAGCGTTAGCTGGATAAACTCAAGCGGCAGGTACGATAACTGTCCAGAGTACCCGTCAGCACCAGCAGGACTGGACAGAGAGCAGAGCAATAGGTTAACCCAGAGCGCCGTAAGATCTGACCTGTGACTGGAGCACGAAAGGCAGGATAGGGTCCGACACGACAGGACTAGACAGGACTGGCACAAGAGGATTGCGAAGCATCAGCATCTACAGCAAACGAAATAATCAAGCAGAGAACACAAAAAAATGGGGACTTAGAAATAGCCAGGGTGATTAGGGAGAAGCGAGAACAGGTGTGAATCTATTAGCGAGACAGAGGAGCGAAAATGAGGAACAGCTGAGGAAGAGTGTGAGTGTAGCGAGGAAAAACAGCAGAGGGGAGGGGGGGAAGGAGAGAAGGAAAACCAAAAACATGACAGTGCCCCTCCCCTAAGGAGCGCCCCCTGGCGCTTCCAAGGGAGGAACCTGGCGAGTGCGGAGGAAATCATCGCTGAGAGAGCGGTCCAGCACGTCCCGGGAGGGGATCCAACTTCTCTCCTCAGGACCGTAACCCTCCCAGTCAACGAGAAACTGGAGACCCCGACCACGACGATGCATATCTAGGAGTTTACGCACAGTGTAAACGGGAGCATCCTCGACATGAACGGGGACAGACGGGGGGGTGGGAGCAGGCGCGCGTACAAACGGTTTAATGCATGAAATATGAAAAACGGGATGGATGCGACGCAGATTGGGAGGGAGTTTTAGTTTGACCGCGACAGGACTAACGATCTTAGAAACCTGATAAGGTCCGATAAAGCGGGGGGCCAGCTTGCAGGAGGGAGTCAGGAGAGGTAAATTTTGGGTGGATAGCCACACTTTCTGACCACAACGATACTTAGGCCCTCTGATACGATGCTTATTGGCGTACTTTCGAGTACGGGACTTGGTGCGACAGAGCGTGGATCTAACTATTCTCCAGGTGCGCTTACAGCGATTGATGAACGGCGTCACTGAAGGGACATTTGAGTCCGCATTCTGCGAGGAGAATAAAGGAGGCTGATAGCCAAGGCAAGAATTAAACGGGGATAAACCGGTAGTGGACGTAGGTAAAGAATTATGGGCATATTCTGCCCAGGGCAATTGCTCTGACCAAGATGATGGGCTACGAAAGGCTAAGCTGCGTAAAAGGCGGCCAATGATCTGATTGGTGCGTTCAGCCTGGCCATTAGTCTGGGGATGAAACCCAGAGGAGAGGCTGACAGACGCGCCGATGAGGCGACAGAATTCTTTCCAGAACTGGGACGTGAACTGAGGGCCCCTGTCCGAAACGACGTCAGAGGGGAGACCGTGTATCCTAAAGACGTGATTGACCAAACCTGAGCCATCTCCTTGGCCGAAGGAAGTTTAGGAAGGGGGATAAAGTGCGCGGCTTTAGAAAATCAATCCACTATAGTCAGAATGACAGTATTACCTGCTGACGGGGGTAAGCCAGTAATAAAATTAAGGGCTATGTGAAACAAGGGCCGGGAGATGGAGTGGGTAGTGGTCTTAAGAGACCCGCCGGTGGAGAACTGCTAGATTTGGTCTGTGCGCAGACCGTACATGACGCAATGAAACGTCGCGAGTCACGGTCAAGAGTAGGCCACCAGAAGCGCTGGCGAATAGTGGAGAGTGTGCCCCGAACGCCGGGATGGGTGGTTAATTTGGAGGAATGAGCCCACTGAAGAACTGCTAAGCGTGCCGAAACGGGAACAAAAAGGAGGTTCTTAGGGACATTACGCGGAGCGATGGAGTGAGACAGGGCGCGTTTAACTACCCTCTCTATTCCCCAGACCACCGCACCAACAACACGAGAGGGAGAGATTATTCCCTCGGAGGTGGAGGGTGAGTCTGAGGAATCAAAGAGGCGAGAGAGAGCATCGGCCTTCACGTTCTTAGACCCAGGGCGATATGAGATCGAGAAATCGAAACGGGCGAAAAATAGAGCCCAGCGAGCCTGACGTGCGTTAAGCAGCTTAGCGGAGCGAATGTACTCTAGGTTACGGTGATCTGTCCACACGATAAACGGTAAGGAAGCACCCTCTAACCAATGACGCCACTCTCCCAAGGCCAAACGTATGGCCAGCAGCTCACGATTGCCTACGTCATAGTTGCGCTCCGCAGGCGAGAGACGGTGGGAAAAAGAAACACAGGGGTGCATCTTATTGTCGGATGAGCGTTGGGAGAGGATGGCTCCCACCCCTACCTCTGACGCGTCGACCTCAACAGTGAATTGTTTAGAGCTATCAGGGGTCACGAGAAAAATCAATATATCGTCAAGATACACAAACACAAAGATATTAAGCATGTCTCTAAGAACGTCATTGATTAACGTCTGGAAAACAGCTGGGGCGTTCACGAGCCCGAACGGAAGCACCCGATATTCGAAGTGCCCTAACGGTGTATTAAACGCAGTCTTTTTTCTTAGCAAAGAAAAACCCTGCCCCGGCTGGCGAGGAGGAGGGGACTATGGTACCGGCGTTAAGAGACTCGGACAGATATTC
>NW_020524781.1:0-23304 GCF_003368295.1 Carassius auratus | reverse complement strand
TTTCTGAACCCGAGACTCAACTAGTGTTCCTGTAGCTCAATTGGGGGTTCAATTGTCCAGGAACACATGATACGTAAAAATTGATAGCCTGAATGCACTGTAAGTCGCTTTGGATAAAAGCGTCTGCTAAATGCAGAAATTTAATTTTTAATTTAATTTAAATTTAACTATTTTCTGCAATTCTCCAGCTGTGGTCCTTGGTGAGACTTTAGCCACTCAAACTCTCCTCCTCACAGTGCATTAGGACGAATAGACACACGTCCTCCTCCAGGCGGTAATATTTTCTGTTGATTGGAAATTCTTAATTATTGCCATGATGGTGGTAATTGGAATTTTCACTGCTCTAGCTCTTTTGTTAAAGTCACTTTCTAATTTGAGAAGCTCAATTATCTTTTGCTGCACATCAGACATATATTCTGTGTTTTTTTCTCATTGTGATGGAAGATTAAAGGCATTTGGGCTCTGCTTCCCCTCCTCTTTATATTTCTTTGAAACAGGAAGCAATGCTTGGATAATTTCATGTTAATAATCATGCTGGAGTACTCAAAATTGTGAATATGAATATACTTCAGAGTTATTTTACTCATAAGAATTTCTAGGGGTGTTTTTTATCGTAGCCAATGTGTATTAGAGAAAAACATTTATTTCATAATGATATTTCTCCCCACTTTAAATTCTTATTATCAAATGAAAGGTTAGATTTTTGTGAATTTTTTAAATAAAAGATCAAAAGGATTAACAATGCAGATTAATTTTCACAGCCTTCTTTGATCATATTTACCAAGGGTGTCCATATTTTTGGCATGACTGTATATACTGTATGCAAAAAAAAAAAGAAAAAAAAAGTTAACATACAGCTCGTGTATGATATTTATTGTTTTTACTGGAGGAAAAATAGGAAAATAACAGCTACCGTATTTTCCGGACTATAAGTCGCACTTTTTTTTTTTTCATTTGGCTGTTCCTGCGACTTATAGTCAGGTGCGACTTAAAGTTAATTTGACATTGACCGAGAGAAATGAACCAAGAGAAAGCATTACCTTCTACAGCCACCAGAGGGCGCTCTATGCTTCTCTGTGCTCCTGTAGTCTACCCCTACAGAGCGCCCTCTCGCGGCTGTAGATGGTAATGTTTTCTCTTGGTTCTTGGTTCTAAACAAATGCGACTTAGTCCAGTGCAACTTATATATGTTTTTTTCCTCGTCATGACGTATTTTTGGACTGATGCGACTTTTACTCAGGTGCGACTTATATATTAGCCTACTATATTTACGAAATTACAGTTAAAAAAACTGACAAAAATACATTTTCTATGTGCTTGTGTACAAATAATTGTTTCTTTTCAATTTGGTTTTCTTAAAAATATTACATCTATCTCCTTGTTTCAGTTTCCCGTTTAATCTCTCTCCTATATGTTGCTGGTTCATTAATATTCAACATACAATTACCATACTGGGCAGAAATGCTAATTTAAAAAGTACAACTATCTATTAAGTTCAGGATATCTCTGGTCTAAAAAGTTACTAGTATCTAATGAATAAGTACTAGTAACTTTACAAAAGACACTAGTACCTAATGAATAAGTTTTAGTACTTAATGGAAAAGATACTAGTGACTAAAAAATAAGTACTAGTAACGTGAAAAAAAGATACTAGTACAGCTTATAGATTAAATGTTGCAAAGGCTTGCAATTCCAGGAGAGAGTGCAGCTAACATGCCATTTACTGTCTGACTTCACCAGCCGGACCTTGAATGACTCTATTGACTGATGATGACTGATGATCCTGTGGCTCACGCAGGCCAGTCACGGATAGGTTTAGAGCACTGACTAGCCAATAGGAACAAAAACACACACAATTAGAGGTTCGAATCCCACCTCGGCCAGAAATAACACAAAACGAGTTTGTATTCGTTTGCAACTAATAAACATTTAAATTATAATAGGGTGTAGTTCCTTAATAAAAAAAATGTGCTTTTTTAAAGTGACATCAATTTTATTTTGCACTATTGAAAACCCCATATATATATATATATGAAATATTAAAAGCACAAAAATATTTGTTTATAGTAAAATCTACTTATAAAAGGTAATTACTACAGTATAGTACTAACCAAAATATACAATAGTTAAACATACATAATAGATGAAACCACAAATATAAAGATTTGAAGAACACAATGTAAAACATTTTCCCTTTTTTTTCTAAGTTATAAACATTTAGTGTTTACAAATCTGAGCAAGATATTAATGAAAGTCAATAATTTTTTTCTATTCAAAGAATCCTGGGGGGAAGATATACTCTATTTTTTTATTAAGAAAATATTTTTTTTTAGCAAGGATGCTTTAAATTTATCAAAAGTGATAGATGAAAAATGTCAATTATGAAAATGTACAAAAAATTCATATTTTTATTCTGAACTTTCTATTCATGAAACAAACCTGAGTATATTCTACTCCGCTATTTCAACAACAATAATAATAATAATAACAATAAATGTTTCTTGAGCAGTAAATCAGAATATTAGAATGATTTCGAGAGATCATGTGACACTGAAGACTGAGGTAATGATGCTGCAAATACAAGACATCACAGGAATTAATAACATTTTAATTTGTATTCAAATAAAAAGCAGCTATTTAAATAGCAAGAATATTTCACAATATTATTGCTTTTGCTGTATCTTGGATCAAATAAAGACAGGCTTGGTGAGCATTAAAAATCTTATTTCAAAAACATTTAACTGGTAGTGTAATTTTTTTTTGTGTGTTCTCCACAACTTTAGATTTTATTGATGTTCAGTCTGTACATTTAAACAGTTCATTTCCATTTGTTAATTAAAAGATCGGAGAAATATTGGCCTTGTTTGCACTGTATTTTAGTGTTGTCTTTTTGATTGAAAAAGTATTAATTGATTTTGATATTTTATTGACTTGCATTAATATCTTGCTCAGATTTGTAAACTCTAAATGTTAATAACTGATATTATTAAACAAGCAATGTAAAAAATTCTTTTTCTTCAACCCCCGTGTTCTTCACATCTTTAAATTTGTGGTTTTATCCAAAATGAATGTACATTTTGGTTTGAACTATACTGTATTAGTTAACCTTCTATAAGAAGTTATTTTACCATAAATAAAATTGAAAACATTGTGTTAAGTTTCATATATATGAGTTTTCTGT
Organism: Carassius auratus; assembly: GCF_003368295.1. Classification (NCBI taxonomy): domain Eukaryota; kingdom Metazoa; phylum Chordata; class Actinopteri; order Cypriniformes; family Cyprinidae; genus Carassius; species Carassius auratus. The sequence goes on along the minus strand of NW_020524781.1, from coordinate 20,123 downwards.
AGTGCAAATATAAAATGTCCCTTTTAAAATGGTTAAAAAAAAATATCAAAATGTTTATTGACATTTTCTATTAAAAGACACCTATTATATTTTAAAATGTTTATGAAGATCAGGTGTCAGGGGCCAAGACAGTGAGGCAAGAGGACACAGGAGATTTTTCAAAAAGTGGGCTTTTATTACCCATAATATTGAAAAGTTACATAAGGACCAAAATTAATAACTAGTCCTAAAAATAGGTCAACAAAAATAACTGAATAAGCTCAAATACATCAACTCGTAACGCAAAGTTAACTAAACAAAAACTGACCTGCCCCAAAGACACAGAATAAAGCTTATATAACAGCTTGACAAAACCAAATGACATAGAAGGGGTAAACAAAACCAGGGGCGTGTCTAGAGCATTTTCAGTGGGGGGGCCATCCTGAGGCACTGCCTCCAAATGGGGTGGCCACCAGTGACCAAAAAACTTTGACTGAAATCAACCACGGACAACGCGAGCAGAGCCTGACGGGGTCGTGGCTGATTTCAGTCAATGTTCAAACAATAAACAGTCATGGTGATTTGCATATTTTGTATCAGTTTTTTTGTGACAGTGACCACATAGCAAGATTGCACCAAATGACAATATGCACAAATCGTTCCATAATTGTCTGGTGACACGTTACGTGATTTGTTGGATCAGCTGCTATGCTAATGATGTCTCTATTTTGTTTCTATGTTTTGCCACGGGATAACTAGGATATACACAAGCTCCAGTTTGGATCCAGAACACCTGAGAAGAGATGATGCTGACCCTCAGAGGACCTCAGATGATGCTAACCCTGAATCATCAAACAGAACTAACAAATATTGCTACAAGTGTGACCGCATCATATAATTATTATCAATATTAATGAAAGTCAATAATTTTTTTCTATTCAAAGAATCCTGGGGGGAAGATATACTCTATTTTTTTTATTAAGAAAATATTTTTTTTTAGCAAGGATGCTTTAAATTTATCAAAAGTGATAGATGAAAAATGTCAATTATGAAAATGTACAAAAAATTCATATTTTTATTCTGAACTTTCTATTCATGAAACAAACCTGAGTATATTCTACTCCGCTATGTCAACAACAATAATAATAATAATAACAATAAATGTTTCTTGAGCAGTAAATCAGAATATTAGAATGATTTCGAGAGATCATGTGACACTGAAGACTGAGGTAATGATGCTGAAATACAAGGCATCACAGGAATTAATAACATTTTAATTTCTATTCAAATAAAAAGCAGCTATTAAAATAGCAAGAATATTTCACAATATTATTGCTTTTGCTGTATCTTGGATCAAATAAAGACAGGCTTGGTGAGCATTAAAAATCTTAGTTCAAAAACATTTAACTGGTAGTGTAATTTTTTTTTGTGTGTTCTCCACAACTTTAGATTTTATTGATGTTCAGTCTGTACATTTAAACAGTTCATTTCCATTTGTTAATTAAAAGATCAGAGAAATATTGGCCTTGTTTGCACTGTATTTTAGTGTTGTCTTTTTGATTGAAAAAGTATTAATTGATTTTGATATTTTATTGACTTGCATTAATATCTTGCTCAGATTTGTAAACTCTAAATGTTAATAACTGATATTATTAAACAAGCAATGTAAAAAAATTCTTTTTCTTCAACCCCCGTGTTCTTCACATCTTTAAATTTGTGGTTTTATCCAAAATGAATGTACATTTTGGTTTGAACTATACTGTATTAGTTAACCTTCTATAAGAAGTTATTTTACCATAAATAAAATTGAAAACATTGTGTTAAGTTTCATATATATGAGTTTTCTGTAGTGCAAATATAAAATGTCCCTTTTAAAATGGTTAAAAAAAAATATCAAAATGTTTATTGACATTTTCTATTAAAAGACACCTATTATATTTTAAATGTTTATGAAGATCAGGTGTCAGGGGCCAAAACAGTGAGGCAAGAGGACACAGGAGATTTTTCAAAAAGTGGGCTTTTATTACCCATAATATTGAAAAGTTACATAAGGACCAAAATTAATAACTAGTCCTAAAAATAGGTCAACAAAAATAACTGAATAAGCTCAAATACATCAACTCGTAACGCAAAGTTAACTAAACAAAAACTGACCTGCCCCAAAGACACAGAATAAAGCTTATATAACAGCTTGACAAAACCAAATGACATAGAAGGGGTAAACAAAACCAGGGGCGTGTCTAGAGCATTTTCAGTGGGGGGGCCATCCTGAGGCACTGCCTCCAAATGGGGTGGCCACCAGTGACCAAAAAACTTTGACTGAAATCAACCATGAACAACGCGAGCAGAGCCTGACGGGGTCGTGGCTGATTTCAGTCAATGTTCAAACAATAAACAGTCATGGTGATTTGCATATTTTGTATCAGTTTATTTTGTGACAGTGACCACATAGCAAGATTGCACCAAATGACAATATGCACAAATCGTTCCATAATTGTCTGGTGACACGTTACGTGATTTGTTGGATCAGCTGCTATGCTAATGATGTCTCTATTTTGTTTCTATGTTTTGCCACGGGATAACTAGGATATACACAAGCTCCAGTTTGGATCCAGAACACCTGAGAAGAGATGATGCTGACCCTCAGAGGACCTCAGATGATGCTAACCCTGAATCATCAAACAGAACTAACAAATATTGCTACAAGTGTGACCGCATCATATAATTATTATCAATTAATAATGTTCATCATCTGGCTGACTACGTCTTGTATTAATTTTTCTAAAAATCCTGTCAAACATGCACAAACTGACAGTCACCACTTATAAGCTACTACTAAATATTGTAGAAACATAATTTTCTGTAAAGTTGCTTTGTAACCATTTGTAAAAAGCGCTATACAAATAAAATAAACTTGAATTAAAAACATTGATCTGAGAAAACCATACAAACATAAACCATACATAAAGGTTACCTACCAGCTCTTTGTTTGGTGTCTTGTGAGGTTTCATTCTTGGACGATTCGTTCATTTTGAACAAATCTTTAATGTGACTAGGGAAGAACGAGTCCTATGACATCACCAATTTCTTTTTTACAGTGAATTCTAATATTCAAAAGTTACCTTGTATGATTTATGTATTTTGAATTCACCCTTCAGATTAGACTATTGAACTGTAGTGTTACTTGTTAGAACGCTGTAATTCTTTGAATTGCAAACTTCAGTAGAGTCTATAGACGGTTTATAAAAGACATGCCACTTACTCAAATCCAACTATATAAGGAAAACCCATAACGGTAAAGATGGTGGTTGTGTGCACATGTCCCGCCGGAAAGCCAATCATCTTTTAAGCACTCAAGCCGGGAGACATTTAGGCCTATCGTCTGGTTCCACTGACGTAGGCGCACAGTTGAAGAACCCTTGCCCATGCATAGTTAAAAAAAAAGTGGGGAAAAAGGAGTTCAAACCTTATTTTGGGGCAAAGTCAAATTTTTTCCAGCAATTTTTAATCATATTTCACTGCTGTTTCTATGTCCCTGTGACAAGTGAAAGGTGCGGTTCTGACTCTCTGCCCATTCATTTAGATATGAGCTGGTCTTGTTATTCTGAAATAGCTGTCCGGAGGCACTGAAAGGACTTTATAGACTGGTTCATTTTATGGTCAATCAGTCACAAGACATCTTACAGGGGGGCACCTGGGGTGGCCAATCATTTCAAGGGGGTGTCAAAACTTATGACTACAAACGGCACTGGTGTAAAGTCCCTGCACTCAGTATTCCCAAAACTGACATACTTGACCCTACAAAGCCCATTAAAATACCAGAGACACCGGTCCCTTCCTTGACTGCCAGTTGGAACCAACCAAAGGGTCAGTTTAGAGTTTAACAACACCCTCAAGAAAGAGACAAGTTCAAACATACATTTGCGGTTTAAAGTCCACCTCACTTTTATTTTTGCAGAGACTAAGACTAATCCAAAAACCAAATCCTCTCGGGTGATGGACAGACGAGATTAACAAGCAGGAAGAGAAATCAAACAGATGAAATTGAGAGGAGTGGCACAGTCCAGATCATTCCAGCGTTGCTCAGCTGTGGAAATGCAGTTACATTCAGGAAGTTAGTCAGATAGGCTTTAGTGCAAACAGGAAGCCAGAAGTGTTACAAAAAGTAGAGGTCTGAATCCTTTACAAGTTTAAGACCAAAAAGGTTGTCAAACAACAACATGTATATTTTACCTCCATAGGCCAGCTCCACACAATTTTCGTTTCCTCCATTATCATTTGGCTCACCAGTAAGCCAGTCACTGTAGTCAAACTTTGAGCCATCACTCCAAAACCAGACATTATTCTAAGAACGTTAGATCAAAATTACTGAACTTGTTGCCATTTCCACCATTTGATCATCTTCCAGTGGTAGGTTTAGTTGAACATCTAATTTCATTGCACCTGAAACTCTGGTTTGTTGGGGCAGTGCAAACCAGCTTTTACTAAATGTGAACAAGCAACACTTACGGTTCCTTCTAATTTTGACATTAATCCAACACTGGTTGGATTGAGATTTAAATGGAAAAGACAACCAGTTACCTTAATTGCATCATGAGCACCAATCCATGTTCGGGGCATGCCACTAGCACATTTTCTCAGAAAGGACTTGAGGAAACCACTAGTGTGTGAATCATGGACTGATGCAAGGTTTCCACCGAGCTCAAGACACTTTTTCTGACAGGATGGAAAAAAAGGTTAAGTGCATTGAAGTTCATTTGGATCTAAAGCTGAAAACAAACCCCATAGACACCCTTTAAAATATAGTGGGGCATGACTCAATCTTTGAAAGATGCATGGCACAGAGATACAGGAATTAGTTTGATCAGTAAACACTTGACTGCTTTAAGACACCCTTGACCATGTAAAGATATATTTTTGGTAGAAATAGCGTACAACCAACAGGGTTACCTTATTGGGTTTACTAAATAAGATGGTAAGTGGTTGCAATCAGTTCATTTTAGCTACATTTAAACAAACTACTTCAATTACCTCAGCAAAATTGGTTCATTTAAACATAACTGAAATGAATTAACTACAACTGCTTACCATAAAAAAAATAAGTTCAATGAATTACTCTTCAGTGTGCCTACATTTTTAACATTACAATAGTGTAAAACAGTATGACTTGTTAGACAATTTGGGGCTTGCTCCTATGGTCAGCATTTGTGGAAAAGACAAACTTGCCTCTGCCTCAGCCCACGGTTTCAGGTCACTGAAAAATTTAAAACACTGCATCTCAAACTTTTCCCAGCTAGGGGGACATCTACGGTGAAAACCTGCAAAGAAATAATCAGTTCTTACTAACTAAATGAACAGAGCAAGAACAGTCATAAAAGAGTAGAAAACAGTTATTTAAAAATATAAATAAAATTCAGCCCATTGTTCACTCACCATTAGATTTGACTCCACTTACAGCCAGAGCAAGAATAAAGGCTACAGAAATCCACATGCTGATAGTTCTACTAACATCAACATTATCCAAAATAAATATAATGAACCTGCATTAACAAATCTTTACACACTAAGAAACCAAATACAGTAGAAACCGATCTTACCAAGTGAGTCAAAATTCAACTAAGCACACTCTAACACCCCCAATGTAGTTCTCTGATCAGTGCTTGCAATCAGCTTAATTTATACCCAGTTGCTCAGTCACAACCGCTGGTTCAACACCAATGAAAGCTCTGTCAATCTATCAGTCCTTATTTGGTAAACAAGACCCTAGGGCTGCACGATTAATCGAATGATTGTGTTCTGTGATTAGTAATAAATCTCCAGCACGTGCTTTCAGATTGAGCAGCATTTCCTACACAGAGCCACAGTTCTCTAACAAGCTACATGAAATTCAATCCACTTTGTGTTGTTTATGAGGTTTGTGTTCGGATTATTGTATGGTTAGATGATCCAAACATGGTCCATTATAAGATATCTAACAGAGTCATACATTTTTATCTATTGGTATTTGATATAATCAAAGATGCCATGTGTCTAAACAAGATGTCCAGGACCTCCAGCAGAAATATAGGCCCACAACATCAAAAATACAGCTGTATATTTAATTTTACACATGGGGTACTTTTTATCTCTGTGTTCACCAAACCCATCTTGAATGTTTGCTGCTAAATAGCTTATTTTTTTTGTTTCATCTGATCATAGAAGCCAGTTCCATTTGAAGTTCCAGTCGTGTTTTATAAATGAATATGCTTTAGTTTGTTTTTGGATAAGCTAGAAGAATTTTTCTTGTAACCCTCCTAAACAACATGCGGTGATGTAGGTGCTGTTTGACTTTTTTTTTTTTTTTTTTTGAAGGTTTTCTGAACCCGAGACTCAACTAGTGTTCCTGTAGCTCAATTGGGGGTTCAATTGTCCAGGAACACATGATACGTAAAAATTGATAGCCTGAATGCACTGTAAGTCGCTTTGGATAAAAGCGTCTGCTAAATGCATAAATTTAATTTTTAATTTAATTTAAATTTAACTATTTTCTGCAATTCTCCAGCTGTGGTCCTTGGTGAGACTTTAGCCACTCAAACTCTCCTCCTCACAGTGCATTAGGACGATATAGACACACGTCCTCCTCCAGGCGGTAATATTTTCTGTTGATTGGAAATTCTTAATTATTGCCATGATGGTGGAAATGGGAATTTTCACTGCTCTAGCTCTTTTGTTAAAGTCACTTTCTAATTTGAGAAGCTCAATTATCTTTTGCTGCACATCAGACATATATTCTGTGTTTTTTCTCATTGTGATGGAAGATTAAAGGCATTTGGGCTCTGCTTCCCCTCCTCTTTATATTTCTTTGAAACAGGAAGCAATGCTTGGATAATTTCATGTTTATAATCATGCTGGAGTACTCAAAATTGTGAATATGAATATACTTCAGAGTTATTTTACTCATAAGAATTTCTAGGGGTGTTTTTTATCGTAGCCAATGTGTATTAGAGAAAAACATTTATTTCATAATGATATTTCTCCCCACTTTAAATTCTTATTATCAAATGAAAGGTTAGATTTTTGTGAATTTTTTAAATAAAAGATCAAAAGGATTAACAATGCAGATTAATTTTCACAGCCTTCTTTGATCATATTTACCAAGGGTGTCCATATTTTTTGGCATGACTGTATATACTGTATGCAAAAAAAAAAAGAAAAAAAAAAGTTAACATACAGCTCGTGTATGATATTTATTGTTTTTACTGGAGGAAAAATAGGAAAATAACAGCTACCGTATTTTCCGGACTATAAGTCGCACTTTTTTTTTTTCATTTGGCTGTTCCTGCGACTTATAGTCAGGTGCGACTTAAAGTTAATTTGACATTGACCGAGAGAAATGAACCAAGAGAAAGCATTACCTTCTACAGCCACCAGAGGGCGCTCTATGCTTCTCTGTGCTCCTGTAGTCTACCCCTACAGAGCGCCCTCTCGCGGCTGTAGATGGTAATGTTTTCTCTTGGTTCTTGGTTCTAAACAAATGCGACTTAGTCCAGTGCAACTTATATATGTTTTTTTCCTCGTCATGACGTATTTTTGGACTGATGCGACTTTTACTCAGGTGCGACTTATATATTAGCCTACTATATTTACGAAATTACAGTTAAAAAAACTGACAAAAATACATTTTCTATGTGCTTGTGTACAAATAATTGTTTCTTTTCAATTTGGTTTTCTTAAAAATATTACATCTATCTCCTTGTTTCAGTTTCCCGTTTAATCTCTCTCCTATATGTTGCTGGTTCATTAATATTCAACATACAATTACCATACTGGGCAGAAATGCTAATTTAAAAAGTACAACTATCTATTAAGTTCAGGATATCTCTGGTCTAAAAAGTTACTAGTATCTAATGAATAAGTACTAGTAACTTTACAAAAGACACTAGTACCTAATGAATAAGTTTTAGTACTTAATGGAAAAGATACTAGTGTCTAAAAAATAAGTACTAGTAACGTGAAAAAAAAGATACTAGTACAGCTTATAGATTAAATGTTGCAAAGGCTTGCCATTCCAGGAGAGAGTGCAGCTAACATGCCATTTACTGTCTGACTTCACCAGCCGGACCTTGAATGACTCTATTGACTGATGATGACTGATGATCCTGTGGCTCACGCAGGCCAGTCACGGATAGGTTTAGAGCACTGACTACCCAATAGGAACAAAAACACACACAATTAGAGGTTCGAATCCCACCTCGGCCAGAAATAACACAAAACGAGTTTGTATTCGTTTGCAACTAATAAACATTTAAATTATAATAGGGTGTAGTTCCTTAATAAAAAAAATTTGCTTTTTTAAAGTGACATCAATTTTATTTTGCACTATTGAAAACCCCATATATATATATATATATATATATATATATATATATATATATGAAATATTAAAAGCACAAAAATATTTGTTTATAGTAAAATCTACTTATAAAAGGTAATTACTACAGTATAGTACTAACCAAAATATACAATAGTTAAACATACATAATAGATGAAACCACAAATATAAAGATTTGAAGAACACAATGTAAAACATTTTCCCTTTTTTTTCTAAGTTATAAACATTTAGTGTTTACAAATCTGAGCAAGATATTAATGAAAGTCAATAATTTTTTTCTATTCAAAGAATCCTGGGGGGAAGATATACTCTATTTTTTTTATTAAGAAAATATTTTTTTTTAGCAAGGATGCTTTAAATTTATCAAAAGTGATAGATGAAAAATGTCAATTATGAAAATGTACAAAAAATTCATATTTTTATTCTGAACTTTCTATTCATGAAACAAACCTGAGTATATTCTACTCCGCTATTTCAACAACAATAATAATAATAATAACAATAAATGTTTCTTGAGCAGTAAATCAGAATATTAGAATGATTTCGAGAGATCATGTGACACTGAAGACTGAGGTAATGATGCTGAAAATACAAGACATCACAGGAATTAATAACATTTTAATTTGTATTCAAATAAAAAGCAGCTATTTAAATAGCAAGAATATTTCACAATATTATTGCTTTTGCTGTATCTTGGATCAAATAAAGACAGGCTTGGTGAGCATTAAAAATCTTATTTCAAAAACATTTAACTGGTAGTGTAATTTTTTTTTTGTGTGTTCTCCACAACTTTAGATTTTATTGATGTTCAGTCTGTACATTTAAACATTTGTTAATTAAAAGATCGGAGAAATATTGGCCTTGTTTGCACTGTATTTTAGTGTTGTCTTTTTGATTGAAAAAGTATTAATTGATTTTGATATTTTATTGACTTGCATTAATATCTTGCTCAGATTTGTAAACTCTAAATGTTAATAACTGATATTATTAAACAAGCAATGTAAAAAATTCTTTTTCTTCAAACCCTGTGTTCTTCACATCTTTAAATTTGTGGTTTTATCCAAAATGAATGTACATTTTGGTTTGAACTATACTGTATTAGTTAACCTTCTATAAGAAGTTATTTTACCATAAATAAAATTGAAAACATTGTGTTAAGTTTCATATATATGAGTTTTCTGTAGTGCAAATATAAAATGTCCCTTTTAAAATGGTTAAAAAAAAAATATCAAAATGTTTATTGACATTTTCTATTAAAAGACACCTATTATATTTTAAATGTTTATGAAGATCAGGTGTCAGGGGCCAAGACAGTGAGGCAAGAGGACACAGGAGATTTTTCAAAAAGTGGGCTTTTATTACCCATAATATTGAAAAGTTACATAAGGACCAAAATTAATAACTAGTCCTAAAAATAGGTCAACAAAAATAACTGAATAAGCTCAAATACATCAACTCGTAACGCAAAGTTAACTAAACAAAAACTGACCTGCCCCAAAGACACAGAATAAAGCTTATATAACAGCTTGACAAAACCAAATGACATAGAAGGGGTAAACAAAACCAGGGGCGTGTCTAGAGCATTTTCAGTGGGGGGGCCATCCTGAGGCACTGCCTCCAAATGGGGTGGCCACCAGTGACCAAAAAACTTTGACTGAAATCAACCACGGACAACGCGAGCAGAGCCTGATGGGGTCGTGGCTGATTTCAGTCAATGTTCAAACAATAAACAGTCATGGTGATTTGCATATTTTGTATCAGTTTATTTTGTGACAGTGACCACATAGCAAGATTGCACCAAATGACAATATGCACAAATCGTTCCATAATTGTCTGGTGACACGTTACGTGATTTGTTGGATCAGCTGCTATGCTAATGCTGTCTCTATTTTGTTTCTATGTTTTGCCACGGGATAACTAGGATATACACAAGCTCCAGTTTGGATCCAGAACACCTGAGAAGAGATGATGCTGACCCTCAGAGGACCTCAGATGATGCTAACCCTGAATCATCAAACAGAACTAACAAATATTGCTACAAGTGTGACCGCATCATATAATTATTATCAATTAATAATGTTCATCATCTGGCTGACTACGTCTTGTATTAATTTTTCTAAAAATCCTGTCAAACATGCACAAACTGACAGTCACCACTTATAAGCTACTACTAAATATTGTAGAAACATAATTTTCTGTAAAGTTGCTTTGTAACCATTTGTAAAAAGCGCTATACAAATAAAATAAACTTGAATTAAAAACATTGATCTGAGAAAACCATACAAACATAAACCATACATAAAGGTTACCTACCAGCTCTTTGTTTGGTGTCTTGTGAGGTTTCATTCTTGGACGATTCGTTCATTTTGAACAAATCTTTAATGTGACTAGGGAAGAACGAGTCCTATGACATCACCAATTTCTTTTTTACAGTGAATTCTAATATTCAAAAGTTACCTTGTATGATTTATGTATTTTGAATTCACCCTTCAGATTAGACTATTGAACTGTAGTGTTACTTGTTAGAACGCTGTAATTCTTTGAATTGCAAACTTCAGTAGAGTCTATAGACGGTTTATAAAAGACATGCCACTTACTCAAATCCAACTATATAAGGAAAACCCATAACGGTAAAGATGGTGGTTGTGTGCACATGTCCCGCCGGAAAGCCAATCATCTTTTAAGCACTCAAGCCGGGAGACATTTAGGCCTATCGTCTGGTTCCACTGACGTAGGCGCACAGTTGAAGAACCCTTGCCCATGCATAGTTAAAAAAAAAGTGGGGAAAAAGGAGTTCAAACCTTATTTTGGGGCAAAGTCAAATTTTTTCCAGCAATTTTTAATCATATTTCACTGCTGTTTCTATGTCCCTGTGACAAGTGAAAGGTGCGGTTCTGACTCTCTGCCCATTCATTTAGATATGAGCTGGTCTTGTTATTCTGAAATAGCTGTCCGGAGGCACTGAAAGGACTTTATAGACTGGTTCATTTTATGGTCAATCAGTCACAAGACATCTTACAGGGGGGCACCTGGGGTGGCCAATCATTTCAAGGGGGTGTCAAAACTTATGACTACAAACGGCACTGGTGTAAAGTCCCTGCACTCAGTATTCCCAAAACTGACATACTTGACCCTACAAAGCCCATTAAAATACCAGAGACACCGGTCCCTTCCTTGACTGCCAGTTGGAACCAACCAAAGGGTCAGTTTAGAGTTTAACAACACCCTCAAGAAAGAGACAAGTTCAAACATACATTTGCGGTTTAAAGTCCACCTCACTTTTATTTTTGCAGAGACTAAGACTAATCCAAAAACCAAATCCTCTCGGGTGATGGACAGACGAGATTAACAAGCAGGAAGAGAAATCAAACAGATGAAATTGAGAGGAGTGGCACAGTCCAGATCATTCCAGCGTTGCTCAGCTGTGGAAATGCAGTTACATTCAGGAAGTTAGTCAGATAGGCTTTAGTGCAAACAGGAAGCCAGAAGTGTTACAAAAAGTAGAGGTCTGAATCCTTTACAAGTTTAAGACCAAAAAGGTTGTCAAACAACAACAACAACAACAAGTATATTTTACCTCCATAGGCCAGCTCCACACAATTTTCGTTTCCTCCATTATCATTTGGCTCACCAGTAAGCCAGTCACTGTAGTCAAACTTTGAGCCATCACTCCAAAACCAGACATTATTCTAAGAACGTTAGATCAAAATTACTGAACTTGTTGCCATTTCCACCATTTGATCATCTTCCAGTGGTAGGTTTAGTTGAACATCTAATTTCATTGCACCTGAAACTCTGGTTTGTTGGGGCAGTGCAAACCAGCTTTTACTAAATGTGAACAAGCAACACACTTACGGTTCCTTCTAATTTTGACATTAATCCAACACTGGTTGGATTGAGATTTAAATGGAAAAGACAACCAGTTACCTTAATTGCATCATGAGCACCAATCCATGTTCGGGGCATGCCACTAGCACATTTTCTCAGAAAGGACTTGAGGAAACCACTAGTGTGTGAATCATGGACTGATGCAAGGTTTCCACCGAGCTCAAGACACTTTTTCTGACAGGATGGAAAAAAGGTTAAGTGCATTGAAGTTCATTTGGATCTAAAGCTGAAAACAAACCCCATAGACACCCTTTAAAATATAGTGGGGCATGACTCAATCTTTGAAAGATGCATGGCACAGAGATACAGGAATTAGTTTGATCAGTAAACACTTGACTGCTTTAAGACACCCTTGACCATGTAAAGATATATTTTTGGTAGAAATAGCGTACAACCAACAGGGTTACCTTATTGGGTTTACTAAATAAGATGGTAAGTGGTTGCAATCAGTTCATTTTAGCTACATTTAAACAAACTACTTCAATTACCTCAGCAAAATTGGTTCATTTAAACATAACTGAAATGAATTAACTACAACTGCTTACCATAAAAAAAATAAGTTCAATGAATTACTCTTCAGTGTGCCTACATTTTTAACATTACAATAGTGTAAAACAGTATGACTTGTTAGACAATTTGGGGCTTGCTCCTATGGTCAGCATTTGTGGAAAAGACAAACTTGCCTCTGCCTCAGCCCACGGTTTCAGGTCACTGAAAAATTTAAAACACTGCATCTCAAACTTTTCCCAGCTAGGGGGACATCTACGGTGAAAACCTGCAAAGAAATAATCAGTTCTTACTAACTAAATGAACAGAGCAAGAACAGTCATAAAAGAGTAGAAAACAGTTATTTAAAAATATAAATAAAATTCAGCCCATTGTTCACTCACCATTAGATTTGACTCCACTTACAGCCAGAGCAAGAATAAAGGCTACAGAAATCCACATGCTGATAGTTCTACTAACATCAACATTATCCAAAATAAATATAATGAACCTGCATTAACAAATCTTTACACACTAAGAAACCAAATACAGTAGAAACCGATCTTACCAAGTGAGTCAAAATTCAACTAAGCACACTCTAACACCCCCAATGTAGTTCTCTGATCAGTGCTTGCAATCAGCTTAATTTATACCCAGTTGCTCAGTCACAACCGCTGGTTCAACACCAATGAAAGCTCTGTCAATCTATCAGTCCTTATTTGGTAAACAAGACCCTAGGGCTGCACGATTAATCGAATGATTGTGTTCTGTGATTAGTAATAAATCTCCAGCACGTGCTTTCAGATTGAGCAGCATTTCCTACACAGAGCCACAGTTCTCTAACAAGCTACATGAAATTCAATCCACTTTGTGTTGTTTATGAGGTTTGTGTTCGGATTATTGTATGGTTAGATGATCCAAACATGGTCCATTATAAGATATCTAACAGAGTCATACATTTTTATCTATTGGTATTTGATATAATCAAAGATGCCATGTGTCTAAACAAGATGTCCAGGACCTCCAGCAGAAATATAGGCCCACAACATCAAAAATACAGCTGTATATTTAATTTTACACATGGGGTACTTTTTATCTCTGTGTTCACCAAACCCATCTTGAATGTTTGCTGCTAAATAGCTTATTTTTTTTGTTTCATCTGATCATAGAAGCCAGTTCCATTTGAAGTTCCAGTCGTGTTTTATAAATGAATATGCTTTAGTTTGTTTTTGGATAAGCTAGAAGAATTTTTCTTGTAACCCTCCTAAACAACATGCGGTGATGTAGGTGCTGTTTGACTTTTTTTTTTTTTTTTTGAAGGTTTTCTGAACCCGAGACTCAACTAGTGTTCCTGTAGCTCAATTGGGGGTTCAATTGTCCAGGAACACATGATACGTAAAAATTGATAGCCTGAATGCACTGTAAGTCGCTTTGGATAAAAGCGTCTGCTAAATGCATAAATTTAATTTTTAATTTAATTTAAATTTAACTGTTTTCTGCAATTCTCCAGCTGTGGTCCTTGGTGAGACTTTAGCCACTCAAACTCTCCTCCTCACAGTGCATTAGGACGATATAGACACACGTCCTCCTCCAGGCGGTAATATTTTCTGTTGATTGGAAATTCTTAATTATTGCCATGATGGTGGAAATGGGAATTTTCACTGCTCTAGCTCTTTTGTTAAAGTCACTTTCTAATTTGAGAAGCTCAATTATCTTTTGCTGCACATCAGACATATATTCTGTGTTTTTTCTCATTGTGATGGAAGATTAAAGGCATTTGGGCTCTGCTTCCCCTCCTCTTTATATTTCTTTGAAACAGGAAGCAATGCTTGGATAATTTCATGTTTATAATCATGCTGGAGTACTCAAAATTGTGAATATGAATATACTTCAGAGTTATTTTACTCATAAGAATTTCTAGGGGTGTTTTTTATCGTAGCCAATGTGTATTAGAGAAAAACATTTATTTCATAATGATATTTCTCCCCACTTTAAATTCTTATTATCAAATGAAAGGTTAGATTTTTGTGAATTTTTTAAATAAAAGATCAAAAGGATTAACAATGCAGATTAATTTTCACAGCCTTCTTTGATCATATTTACCAAGGGTGTCCATATTTTTTGGCATGACTGTATATACTGTATGCAAAAAAAAAAAGAAAAAAAAAAGTTAACATACAGCTCGTGTATGATATTTATTGTTTTTACTGGAGGAAAAATAGGAAAATAACAGCTACCGTATTTTCCGGACTATAAGTCGCACTTTTTTTTTTTTCATTTGGCTGTTCCTGCGACTTATAGTCAGGTGCGACTTAAAGTTAATTTGACATTGACCGAGAGAAATGAACCAAGAGAAAGCATTACCTTCTACAGCCACCAGAGGGCGCTCTATGCTTCTCTGTGCTCCTGTAGTCTACCCCTACAGAGCGCCCTCTCGCGGCTGTAGATGGTAATGTTTTCTCTTGGTTCTTGGTTCTAAACAAATGCGACTTAGTCCAGTGCAACTTATATATGTTTTTTTCCTCGTCATGACGTATTTTTGGACTGATGCGACTTTTACTCAGGTGCGACTTATATATTAGCCTACTATATTTACGAAATTACAGTTAAAAAAACTGACAAAAATACATTTTCTATGTGCTTGTGTACAAATAATTGTTTCTTTTCAATTTGGTTTTCTTAAAAATATTACATCTATCTCCTTGTTTCAGTTTCCCGTTTAATCTCTCTCCTATATGTTGCTGGTTCATTAATATTCAACATACAATTACCATACTGGGCAGAAATGCTAATTTAAAAAGTACAACTATCTATTAAGTTCAGGATATCTCTGGTCTAAAAAGTTACTAGTATCTAATGAATAAGTACTAGTAACTTTACAAAAGACACTAGTACCTAATGAATAAGTTTTAGTACTTAATGGAAAAGATACTAGTGTCTAAAAAATAAGTACTAGTAACGTGAAAAAAAAGATACTAGTACAGCTTATAGATTAAATGTTGCAAAGGCTTGCCATTCCAGGAGAGAGTGCAGCTAACATGCCATTTACTGTCTGACTTCACCAGCCGGACCTTGAATGACTCTATTGACTGATGATGACTGATGATCCTGTGGCTCACGCAGGCCAGTCACGGATAGGTTTAGAGCACTAACTACCCAATAGGAACAAAAACACACACAATTAGAGGTTCGAATCCCACCTCGGCCAGAAATAACACAAAACGAGTTTGTATTCGTTTGCAACTAATAAACATTTAAATTATAATAGGGTGTAGTTCCTTAATAAAAAAAATGTGCTTTTTTAAAGTGACATCAATTTATTTTGCACTATTGAAAACCCCATATATATATATATATATATATATATATATATATATATATATATGAAATATTAAAAGCACAAAAATATTTGTTTATAGTAAAATCTACTTATAAAAGGTAATTACTACAGTATAGTACTAACCAAAATATACAATAGTTAAACATACATAATAGATGAAACCACAAATATAAAGATTTGAAGAACACAATGTAAAACATTTTCCCTTTTTTTTCTAAGTTATAAACATTTAGTGTTTACAAATCTGAGCAAGATATTAATGAAAGTCAATAATTTTTTTCTATTCAAAGAATCCTGGGGGGAAGATATACTCTATTTTTTTTATTAAGAAAATATTTTTTTTTAGCAAGGATGCTTTAAATTTATCAAAAGTGATAGATGAAAAATGTCAATTATGAAAATGTACAAAAAATTCATATTTTTATTCTGAACTTTCTATTCATGAAACAAACCGGAGTATATTCTACTCCGCTATTTCAACAACAATAATAATAATAATAACAATAAATGTTTCTTGAGCAGTAAATCAGAATATTAGAATGATTTCGAGAGATCATGTGACACTGAAGACTGAGGTAATGATGCTGAAAATACAAGACATCACAGGAATTAATAACATTTTAATTTGTATTCAAATAAAAAGCAGCTATTTAAATAGCAAGAATATTTCACAATATTATTGCTTTTGCTGTATCTTGGATCAAATAAAGACAGGCTTGGTGAGCATTAAAAATCTTATTTCAAAAACATTTAACTGGTAGTGGAATTTTTTTTTTGTGTGTTCTCCACAACTTTAGATTTTATTGATGTTCAGTCTGTACATTTAAACATTTGTTAATTAAAAGATCGGAGAAATATTGGCCTTGTTTGCACTGTATTTTAGTGTTGTCTTTTTGATTGAAAAAGTATTAATTGATTTTGATATTTTATTGACTTGCATTAATATCTTGCTCAGATTTGTAAACTCTAAATGTTAATAACTGATATTATTAAACAAGCAATGTAAAAAATTCTTTTTCTTCAACCCTGTGTTCTTCACATCTTTAAATTTGTGGTTTTATCCAAAATGAATGTACATTTTGGTTTGAACTATACTGTATTAGTTAACCTTCTATAAGAAGTTATTTTACCATAAATAAAATTGAAAACATTGTGTTAAGTTTCATATATATGAGTTTTCTGTAGTGCAAATATAAAATGTCCCTTTTAAAATGGTTAAAAAAAAAATATCAAAATGTTTATTGACATTTTCTATTAAAAGACACCTATTATATTTTAAATGTTTATGAAGATCAGGTGTCAGGGGCCAAGACAGTGAGGCAAGAGGACACAGGAGATTTTTCAAAAAGTGGGCTTTTATTACCCATAATATAGAAAAGTTACATAAGGACCAAAATTAATAACTAGTCCTAAAAATAGGTCAACAAAAATAACTGAATAAGCTCAAATACATCAACTCGTAACGCAAAGTTAACTAAACAAAAACTGACCTGCCCCAAAGACACAGAATAAAGCTTATATAACAGCTTGACAAAACCAAATGACATAGAAGGGGTAAACAAAACCAGGGGCGTGTCTAGAGCATTTTCAGTGGGGGGGCCATCCTGAGGCACTGCCTCCAAATGGGGTGGCCACCAGTGACCAAAAAACTTTGACTGAAATCAACCACGGACAACGCGAGCAGAGCCTGATGGGGTCGTGGCTGATTTCAGTCAATGTTCAAACAATAAACAGTCATGGTGATTTGCATATTTTGTATCAGTTTATTTTGTGACAGTGACCACATAGCAAGATTGCACCAAATGACAATATGCACAAATCGTTCCATAATTGTCTGGTGACACGTTACGTGATTTGTTGGATCAGCTGCCTATGCTAATGCTGTCTCTATTTTGTTTCTATGTTTTGCCACGGGATAACTAGGATATACACAAGCTCCAGTTTGGATCCAGAACACCTGAGAAGAGATGATGCTGACCCTCAGAGGACCTCAGATGATGCTAACCCTGAATCATCAAACAGAACTAACAAATATTGCACAAGTGTGACCGCATCATATAATTATTATCAATTAATAATGTTCATCATCTGGCTGACTACGTCTTGTATTAATTTTTCTAAAAATCCTGTCAAACATGCACAAACTGACAGTCACCACTTATAAGCTACTACTAAATATTGTAGAAACATAATTTTCTGTAAAGTTGCTTTGTAACCCATTTGTAAAAAGCGCTATACAAATAAAATAAACTTGAATTAAAAACATTGATCTGAGAAAACCATACAAACCATAAACCATACATAAAGGTTACCTAACCAGCTCTTTGTTTGGTGTCTTGTGAGGTTTCATTCTTGGACGATTCGTTCATTTTTGAACAAATCTTTAATGTGACTAGGGAAAGAACGAGTCCTATGACATCACCAATTTCTTTTTTACAGTGAATTCTAATATTCAAAAAGTTACCTTGTATGATTTATGTATTTTGAATTCACCCTTCAGATTTAGACTATTGAACTGTAGTGTTACTTGTTAGAACGCTGTAATTCTTTGAATTGCAAACTTCAGTAGAGTCTATAGACGGTTTATAAAAGACATGCCAACTTACTCAAATCCAACTATATAAGGAAAAACCCATAACGGTAAAGATGGTGGTTGTGTGCACATGTCCCGCCGGAAAGCCAATCATCTTTTAAGCACTTCAAGCCGGGAGACATTTAGGGCCTATCGTCTGGTTCCACTGAACGTAGGCGCACAGTTGAAGAACCCTTTGCCCATGCATAGTTAAAAAAAAAAGTGTGGGAAAAAGGAGTTCAAACCTTAATTTGGGGGCAAAGTCAAATTTTTCCAGCAATTTTTTAATCATATTCACTGCCTGTTTCTAGTCCCTGTGACAAGTGAAAGGTGCGGTTCTGACTCTCTGCCCATTCATTTAGATTATGAGCTGGTCTTGTTATTCTGAAATAGCTGTCCGGACGCAGCTGAAAGGACTTTAGATAGACTGGTTCATTTATATGGTCAATCAGCACAAGAACATCTTACAGGGGGGCACCTGGGGCTGGCCAATCATTTCAAAGGGGTGTCAAAACTTATGACTACAAACGGCACTGGTGTAAAGTCCTGCACTCAGTAATTCCCAAAACTGACATACTTGACCCTACAAAGCCCATTAAAATAATACCAGAGACACCCGGTCCCTTTCCTTGACTGCCAGTTGGAACAAACCAAAGGGTCAGTTTTAGAGTTTAACAACACCCTCAAGAAAGAGACAAGTTCAAAACATACATTTGCGGTTTAAAGTCCACCTCACTTTTATTTTTTGCAGAGACTAAGACTAATCCAAAAACCAAATCCTCTCGGGTGATGGACAGACGAGATTAACAAGCAGGAAGAGAAATCAAACAGATGAAATTGAGAGGAGTGGCACAGTCCAGATCATTCCAGCGTTGCTCAGCTGTGGAAATGCAGTTACATTCAGGAAGTAGTCAGATAGGCTTTAGTGCAAACAGGAACCAGAAGTGTTACAAAATAGAGGTCTGAATCCTTTACAAGTTTAAGACCAAAAAGGTTGTCAAACAACAACAACAAGTATATTTTTTACCTCCATAGGCCAGCTCCACACAATTTTCGTTTCCTCCATTATCATTTGGCTCACCAGTAAGCCAGTCACTGTAGTCAAACTTTGAGCCATCATTCCAAACCAGACATTATTCTAAGAACGTTAGATCAAAATTACTGAACTTGTTGCCATTTCCACCATTTGATCATCTTCCAGTGGTAGGTTTAGTTTGAACATCTAATTTCATTGCACCTGAAACTCTGGTTTGTTGGGGCAGTGCAAACCAGCTTTTACTAAATGTGAACAAGCAACACACTTACGGTTCTTCTAATTTTGACATTAATCCAACACTGGTTGGATTGAGATTTAAATGAAAAGACAACCAGTTACCTTAATTGCATCATGAGCACCAATCCATGTTCGGGGCATGCCACTAGCACATTTTCTCAGAAAGGACTTGAGGAAACCACTAGTGTGTGAATCATGGACTGATGCAAGGTTT
>NW_020524780.1:0-40876 GCF_003368295.1 Carassius auratus | reverse complement strand
TGTTTTGTTCATCGTCATTGAGTCTCGTAGCACCGTCCGTTACATTTGTTTCAACACATTAATCAGAACAATGTATTCATAAATACTGGGATTTCTAATAATCACCAATTCCATTTAAACAATATCAGCTAGTTCTTTTCTTTTCTTTTTTTTTTTATAAAAGTGACCCTCTATCAATTCAGCTCCACATATATAAATAACCCTCCTGTTCATGTTCCTTCCATCACAATGCAGACAGCGAGACAAGGACACACATTGAAAAAGGCCTCGAGACATGGCCATTGAGATGAATGAGAATGCTAACAGATCATTTTCTCTATAGATATTATAGACCTTGCTGTTTACATGCACAGATTTTTCTTTTTTTTTTTTTTTCTTACAAAGAATTGCATTGTTCAAAGGAATACTACTAAAGCCTGAAATATACAAAATCACAAACAAACGCAAGAGCATGAGTACACACACCCTGCATAATCATTTTTGCAAGTCGGTATATTTCTGAAGAGCATATTGAGCTTCAAGCTAATTATCTGACAGAGCTTAGTTTCACACGGTGCAAGTATCGCAGCAGGACAGGTGTTATCTTACTTCAAAGCGGATTTGAGAGAGTTTCTATAGAAAAATAAGACTGCTATGTCTAAACAGGTGGAAAAGCTCTGATCTGCATGATTTACAGGATTAATTTATAGGCTGAATGTTTTGTAATTCAACATGCCCTCATTGAAAGTTAGCTCAGCACAGCACGAATCGGGTTCAGTGCAACAGGGATGAAATCCTTCCTCAATCAAAACCAATATTAATAGATGGAAAATCTTTAATCTATTTCAGGATGCCAGAGTAAAAGATTCCCATGTTGCTCACTGAGAGATAGAGGGAGGAGAACAGAGCAGCTCTGAACTCCCTTCCACTTCATTATTTATTTTTATTTTTTAAAAATTTTCTGAAATTTAAATAATTTTAATTTACTAAACAAATTATTGAAATGTTATGTATAAAATAATTAATTTTAGCTAACTGTGTATCTTTAAGAGAAACATTTTCAACTCAATTCAAACTTTGAAATCATTATAATTAGTGTAGGATAAAATACATGGAATTTGTGTTCAAATCTATTATAAAATAGCCCCCTCATCTTATTCAATATCCATGTGCAATCAAGTTTAACCAGGTGCTAAATGCACTGAAATAGCACTGCGTTGTATTTGAATTAAATCTGTGTCATCCTTTTCAGTGTAAATACACATCCCTTTCTATGCAAATAAGACAAGTTAACAAAAAAAAACAACAACAAAAAAAACACTATTTGATGTGCACAGTTATTATTACCTGATTAAAAAAGTTTTTAGGAGCTGCACACACACAGTTCATTCAGCACAGATTTTGTGGGCATGTTTACGACATAATTTGATTTGCTAACTTTCTGCCCTTTTCCTTTATACCCAGTAATAAAATGGCAATACATTCTCACTGGAATTTGTAACTATTTTACATTTTGATGAATTAGTGGCAAATTTGTATAAATACATTCTCAATTCAATCTCTTTCATGCATACAATTTTGTAACCCACTGACTTAGGGACGGACTTTCATGCTCTGCTTTTTTTAAACAAATAGATTTTTATAGTCAAAATCTTACAAAATAGCTCAAATATTTTCATTTTCTCACAGATCGGGTTGAACAGTGCAATGACATCCAACAAAGCATGCCATCAGCATCCACAGTTCTACTTTAGTAAATTAGAAATAGAGTTCAGGAGGGGAAAAACAGCCAGAAAGTCTCCAGACACGCATCTAATTTGCTGTGAAATATTCAGAGACGTGATAGGCAAATGGCCTTCCCTCCTCAGACCAGATAAAAGAAGAATCATTTGCACACAGAGACTTTGGGAAAGAGATTTGATTAGGCTGAATAACTGCGGAGTGTAACTCTAACATTTCCTGACAGGGACTTGGTGGAGATTGCGGTCGACGGGATTCAGAAGCAGATTTTCAGCAGCTTTAGGTATAGCTGCTAGACAAGCACACTGCAATTACACCGGCACAAGTGGGAAGCTAATCACTAATCCTATGCCGGCAAAAACTAATCGTAACGTGCATGAAATGTGTGAACATTTTGTAAATGAACGCAATGACAGGGAATGTTGTGACACCGGATGACAGCATCACTAGGTCATGTTAACTCCAGCGCTAGCTTGAGTGACATCACGACTTTATCACACAACAAAATAAGACCTGTTTTATGAGGATAAAAAATCCATTTGTATGGATGAAAGTCTCCTCAGGTTAATTTTCCCAGATGAGGTTTGATCTTGAAAGCAGTGAACCATGAGGCTCTGTACTGCTTCAACAGCAAGGCACTGACTCAAGGTAACAGTTTGTCTGTCTAATCAGCTCTGACACAAGGGCAGATGCGTCATTCTCTCTCCTGCATGAATTACTCTCTCACCTCTGTGTCTGCTGCCTCGCATCATGTTGTTTTTTTATTATTTATAATCTTGCGAATGTCCCTTTTTTAAACTTGATAAAAACCAAAGAATAATACTTCAGAGTCATGCATCAAAGTCACAGAAAATGGAACCATGAATCGAAGAAGATCTCAGAGGAATATTAAATTGCTTTCATAGCTCAATGGAGTACTTTATGTAAGTCACTGATGTTTCACCTAAAATGCACACCAATGAGACCATTGTTGACAGTATGATTATGAAGCTAGAAAAGGAATGTGGATAGAATAGCTGGGATTATTTGCTCTGGGAATTGTCAGTGCATATTAAGATTTTCTGACTTTTGATTGCAGACTTGTGTATAGTGGAGCGTACTACTATTCAACAGAACATTGCTTATATGTTGGTGTAAAAGTACTGTTTGATATAAGTTATATCAAACAGTACTTTTACACCAAGATCCACAATTTAAATGGGTCAGAATTACAAGTTTTTTTTTTTTTTTTAACTCTCTCTCACTATATATATATATATATATATATATATATATATATATATATATATATATATATATATAGGGTTTCCATGTTGCAATTATCCAAGTGTCCCAATGCTGCCTATGGCCAACCCTAAATTCACTACTAATTGATGGAAGACAAAATGCAAATAAGTAAATAAACTAATGAGTTACAAAAACATACTAATGAAGACTGAATACAGGGCAGACATTGCTTTGTCAGGGTCAGTCTACTAGAGTGGATTCAAACACAAAATACCGGTGACCCTTGTGGTCTAAATCCTTATATAAATAAGCACAAAAAGCACTCAAGCTGAACACAGAAGCAGCCACCAGGCCAGTACCAAGGCCAATTCACAAACACCCTTCATCTCTATTTCACTGCCTTTCAACATCATATTCACCATCTCAACTCTATACTGCTCGCTTTATGAGCTCTCTTCAAACCCTCCACAATCTACATGTCCTTTTCCTTATTAAAAAAGTTTTTAAGAAATAAATGGCAGCTCTAATTAATCACTAAATTAGTAAAAGAACAAACTGGATAATAATGGATAATCTACTTAAAAAAAAAAGGCAAAAAACATCATTTTAACACACACAGCTAGTCTCAGGTGTGAAATGCAGTGGTGTTTAACGGCTGACTGCTGCTATTGCTCTGAGAAATGTTTGTCTGTCCTGTTCCTGGAGGCTCCCCAGCCCAGCACTGCACATTTAGGACGTCTCCCACATTAGACACACATTTCAGGACTTGGAGCCTCTACTAATGAGTTGATGAATTAAATCAGGTGTGTTAGATTAAGGAGACATCCAAGATGTGCAGAGCTTGAGTGGCCTCCGAGAACCAGACTGAGAAGCACTGCTTTAGAGTAAACACACAGATATTACGATGAAAGGAAAATGCTAATTCTGGACGCAGTGCACTTTTTTTTTTCGTCTTTGGCTTGACACACACTAAAGCCATCAATCAGCCACCTTTTTATGGAAGGGGGGCCAAACATTAAAGTTTTGTCCCTGGTCTCAAGAATTCAAGCAACAGTTTTGGCCCTGTCTGAGATTAGACAACACACAACTTCTTATACCTCTGTCTATTTCTCTGAAGTTTTCTCCTCAGCATTAGTGAAAAGCTTGACTAGGCTTCAAAGCGCCTGCTTTTCAAAGCTTCTTTTTTCAAGAATGTGTGTTTGGACTATATGCTGATGTGCAGTGGTCCCCGCAGGCAGACAGAAAAAGAGAATGGACTGAAAAAGCCAGACCACGCTGTGTTTCATGTGTCGTTCACATGACCTACCCCATCATATGACCCAAGTTCAGCGACTGAGCGCTGAAACGCCAGCTTTTCTTCCTCTAAATGTCCTGAATATGAACAGGAATCTTAAGGAATTTATTGATTCTAGATCCTTAAATGACCAATTCTTAGTATTTCTTTGGAACATTTAAGTAACTTGGTACTTTTCCCCTATCATTTAATTAAATGAAATAAATTGTGTTCTTAACGAGTTACTGTTAGAGATATATATGAACAAACAATTAATAAATACACTGATTTATGTCTCTCAAGTCTTCAAGGAATGATACACCCAAAAATGTAAATGATGTGCTCTCTTCTGTGGGACACAACATATTTTTTGTCCATAGAGTGAAAGTGTGGTCCAGTGTTGTTTTAGCATTGACATTTACTGGAAGTTTTACAGAAAGACATGGCAGCATTTTTATTTTTAGTCGAGCTACGCCTTGAAGCATATAACATCATGGCATTTTGAGCTGGATGATTTGTTTGAGGCTGTGTCCTTTGCAGATAGAAATACAATGAGATAGATCTGAAATTACTTTTTGCATCATATCCTGTCTGCTAAGATACTTTTATCTGGTCAGTTTTTGACAGTATCATACAGCAGATATATCCTTCACAGTTGCTGTTTTGGCAGTTTGGTTGTTGGTAAAATGAACAAAGTGTGGTTTAAAAGAGTCCTGTTTAATTAGAAGAAATATTTTAGAATATGAATAAGAAATAAGCCTCACAGTCACTCAATATTTTTATGATTATCTCTAAATCTGTCCGAGACCATTACACATGATGTATGATGTCTCAAAATCCAGTCTGAGGGGTTTTTTTTTCAGGCAAAACCTTGAAATTCTGTTCATTACCTGTATGTGTAATGACTTCACTTGGGTCATTATGAATGATAAAAAAAAAAAAAAGTAATGAAGTCATACACTGGTCATGCTGTATGCATGTTGTTTCAAACAGAATAGTCATTTGTGCTTTGTCTGTTTTCCATTGCATTATTTATAGTGCCTAGTCTTTCTCTCTCATCTCATTTACCTCTGATGGCAAACTCACAAGTGCTAAAGCATTGATTCCTGTACTTTTCGGAACAAAAATGGAGCCAGTTCTGAATACAGAATTAAACCTGAAAACAAGCTGTTGAAATGTCTTGAAGTGAGGACAGATCTCACCACATTGTTCTTCCATAAGCACAGGCTTTGATACACTCTGTGCCATGCATTATCTGTGTGTAATCTCTAGAGGACTGGGACGCCGCAGGCTATATGTGTGCGTGCTGGAAAACCCAATGAAAATGAATGCACAAATACTCAAACAATTTATTGCTCAATTAAAATAATCATAATCTCACTTATATACTCATACAAACAGATATTGCATGTGCCTGGCATCAAATGATGTAATCTTCCTTTCATCTTCCTTCATTTATTTGATATGTCACCAGCATGCACTGGGAAAATTTGGCGCGCAGTAGGAGCAGACAGCAGTCGCTGAGGAGAAGCAGCAGGAGAAGAGGTCCCACCCTGCCCTGAGTAACGCTCTGCTGTTCTCCTGCTCTCTCTGCACATCAGAAGCACCTGTTCAGATGACAGGCAGAGTGATGGTGCTGCCACACTTCCAGGTTATTTTAATCAAAACAGTCTTCCCTCTGCTTCCATACCTTCCCTTTACGGACTGTCTCAGTTTGTTTTTTTGTTTTCTTTCTCTTCAGATGTTCAACTCTGTGTGTTCTCTAGTTCAGCTGTTCTGTTCAATTCTTCATGTGAAACCTTATCTCTACAGGATTTCAGGTTGGTTTAGATAGGGTGACTAAAGCAGGTTAAGCACAATCGCACAAAAGCTCATTTTTGTCAATCAGTAATGTTGCTCTGTTTTCATGCAAAAATATCTAAACATCATTAAAACAAGACAAACTCATTTAACTTTTCCATTGGCAGTTACTTTTTAATACTTGTTTAAAGAAAAAGAAAAAAAAAAACATTGCTACATCTTGGCAGATTTATGCTTAAATGAAACAAAGCAAAGCAAAGCAAATCAGATCAGAACAGAACAAAACAAAGCAAAAAATAAAATACGAATAAATTAAAGGCTAATTGTTAGTATCCATTCTCCATATATCTTATACTCTGTAGGGTATAGACTATTATTATTATTGTAATTATTATTATTAATCCAAGTAAATATGTTTGTAAAGATTTGTATTTAGTTTTTGTACTGGAAAACAAATACAGAAGATCTTATCATGCATGTGGGTGATTTGCAAGATATATACATGGTGAGGTTTTGCCTGCTGCCTAAGGTTTTGATCAAATGTTCCCCACCAGGAAGGTAAAATATGATTGTGTGGACCAGCCAACAGTCCCCTCAAGGAAAACAGCTTTATAAACATACTAAATCAAGGCTATTGAACTCCAGTCCTCACGGGCCACTGTCCTGCAGAGTTCACTTCCAACCCTGGTCAAACACAACTGCTGTAATTTCAAAATAATCAATAAGACCTTGATTACTGTGGTTTTCTCAGGTGAGTTTGATTAGCATAGAAACACAATTCTGCTGGACAGTGGCCCTGTAGGACTGATGCTGAAAAGCCCTATCCTAAATAAAGTTTCAACCCTTCCAAACTGCTATGGTTTATTTTTCAGCTTTTCAGCCTGAAATTTCCTGACATGCTCCACAGATGTGATTTGCACATGGCAATGTAAAATGCTTTCAGTGTCACCATGCCTCTCACACACGCTGACTCACAAGCAACAAATTGCAACTCTTGAGCTGTGATTTGTCAAGCACGGTCAATCTGACCCAGTAAGTACACTGGCTCTTTAATACTGGCAGCATGGTAAGGTCTAAGAAGGCTAAAACATTTTTGTGAGGGCTGGGGATAGAAAATATAATTAGCTCAGTTAAATTAAATAAATAAAAAAAACAGATTAAGACGGGCCAGAAATCTGTTATAAATATACCTTCTTTTATAACTTCTTTTTCTTAAAAAAAAAAAAAAAAAATCTTAAAATAAAGCTTTTCAATGGGAAAGCTAAAATGCTTTTTTAGAAACATATTTGTACACATTTTATGATTAAACCCATTGCTAACTCTTTTGAGATAGTAAACTGAGGTGAACAGCACTTTGATTTTGAACGATGTGTGATGCCACACAGCATGGATGGTTATGTGGGGCGAAAACGATTTGAGGACAGACTGAGTGAGAATGAGTGAAATAGACATGGGGTGAGCAGGAGTAAATGAGTGAGACAATAGGTGTAGACCTGGCCAAAGGAGAAAGGAAGGATCTGGTCACATGATGGACAGGTGGGCCAACGAATCATGACAGAGACTTTGAGAAAAGCACAGATTCAAATAGACAGAGAGACAGAAAACGTGTGAGGGCACGGAGAGAATAAAGGAAGACACACAACAAAAACAAGATCTGACAAAGCGCTTCCTCTAAACCTCATCCCTCACTCTCTGTCGTCTCCTTACCAGCCTTTCTCTGGTGTGGACATATCATTCTGATGAGATGCATCCTGACACAGGCCTTGATGTGTCAAACTTGTGAGGTTTTTCTCTGCCCTGGAAATGGACCACAGTCCACAGCACCCATGAACTTGTTTAAGCTCTCTTTAAAAAACTCTATAGGCCTTGAAGGGATAGTTCTGTCATCATTTACTCAGCCTCAAGGTGCTTTTTTTTTTTTTTTTTGGAACACAAAAGAAGATATGTTGAAGATTGTGGGTAACCAAAAAGTGTACTTAGCCACTGACTATAAAAGTCTTCAATACTATAAAAGTAAATGGCAACTGTTTGGTTACCCAAATTCTTCAAAATATCTTCTTTTGTTTTTAACAGAAGAGAGAAATTCACATATGTGACCCGTCACGGAAACCAGTGACACAAGTCGGCAGCACAACTTTCGAGCAAAATGAGAAAGAAACGTTTTTTTTTTTTTTTTTTTTTCAATATTGGTGATTTTCATTTTTTTGCAGAATCTGTTAGTTGAGATCACAAAGAAGCCTCTCTGTGTTTGAGATAGCAGTATTGGTATATTTAAAAGCGTACATTTTGAGGTTACAATCCAGATGCTTATGAACAAGCGCTCACTGATTCTGAAGACGATCTGAGCGACGATGAAAGCGGCATAATAAGACTGTATAATATCCCTAATCTACAACTGAGCGAAGATGACGATGAGGAAGAATGTATTGGACTGGCGTCAGACGAGTTGGACCTTAAGATATCAAAGGCTATATCGATAGTAACATTTGATGGGGATAAAGACAGAGAAATGAGGAAAATCCGTAACATTTAGGGCCCTATCTTGCACCAGGCGCAATTGACTTTGTACACCGACACATGTGTCATTCCTATTTTGCACCTGCGCAAAGCACGCTTTTCCCTCCACAGAAGCACGTTGCTAAACAAGTGAATGAACTTGCGCTCCCTGGGCGGTTCAGCGTAAAAAAGGAGGTGTGTTCCGGCACAAACAATCCCTGGTGCTATTTTGCTGTTCCATTAAACAATTGCGCCACTGACCAGAAAAAAACCTAGTCTAAAGTCAGTGGCGCGTTGTTCATTATGCTATTTTAAGGGCGCATGCTTGGCCCATAATGTATAGCGTGCACAACGCGTATACACTTTGCTCATGTAATCTACACAGATGCAACAGTTATTTTTGCAAATCATAAATTGTTACACTAAAAAAAAAATTAACACATGAGATGACGAAAATCATTGTGGTGTGCCACGAAGATGTGAAAAAATAGGCATAAGTCTAGCTTACAAATTATTCAGGCTAATTGTAGTAATTAAGGATCAGACCAATTTGCCCAATAGTGGCAAGACATATATGTATATAAGGACATCTGACAAATTGGTTTGTCCGTCAAGAACCAGGAAAAAAAATCGATGAAACAATTGTGGCTATTTCCTCCCACGCCTGTTTAACCGACGCTATTTTGGGTGGGTTTCTCCCATACCCATACAACACAACTTCTCTGTCTTTCACTGCTCTTACAAGAACATCAGTCTCCTCGGCTGTGAACCGCTCCTGGCATGCACCTGGTAAATACGCCATAATAATAGCAATCCATAATGGAACTTGCGCACCTGCTTTTAAATGGAATGTTGGATGACGCTCTGATTGGTTTATTTCACGTTACGCCCAAACCACACCTATGAATAATGAAGCTACTTCAGACCAACCCATTTTAGATTTGCACCGGGTGCAAGAGCCATTTATCCCGCCGGGAAAATAGCAACAGCGCCGAGACCCGCTCACAAACTTACTTGCGCTTCGCGCTTCGACACTTGCGTTTCAGATCGTTAAAATAGGGCCCATAGAGGCAAACAGACGCACAGTGCAAACTTCGGAGATGGTTCCATCCACAAAGAAGACCCCGACAAAGAGAAAGTGTGCCAGAACGACTTATTTCATTGGAGGCATCTAAATGAGATGTAAATGAGCCCCATTGTCACTCGCAGCAGTGAGAACAGGTAAGAACTGCACAATCTTTAGAGGCTATTTTCTGCTTTTTGAGCTTTTTTGAGTGCCTACCTTCAAATGGCCACAACTTCTCCAAATATTATCAGATTTCCATGTGTTACACATCGTTGGAAAGCTTGGAGACTACACTTTCAAAATCTGTGAATAACTCAGAATGCCCCAGAACCGACTTGTGTCCCTACTTTCCTTGATTGGTCACATATGTTTGGAACACGACGGTGAGTTTTGGGTGAACTACCCCTTTAAAAAGATGTTTATATATATATATATATATATATATATATATATATATATATATATATATATATATATATATATATATATATATATATATATATATATATATATTCATTTATTTTTTTTGGACTATCAGAAGGTTATATTGAAACTTACCTTAATATTTGTTTTTGTTACTTTTCATATGTTTACTATTCTGCTAGACCAGTGGTTCCCAACCTTTTTCAACTCGCGGCCCACACAACCAAACACATATGTTTGCGCGGCCCACTTCAAAAAAATTAACTGACCCCGCTATTGTTGGGTTAATAACTTAGTACTCAGAAGCTAGATTTTAAACTATATTTATTGAATAAACTAGGGCTGTGCGATATGGACAAAAAAAAAAAATCTATCGCGATTTTTTTGATAAATTTTTCAATTGTGCTTTTACAGTCATAAATGCATTCAGGATTAATTTGAAACATATTTCCAAAAGAAAACCAATCAGAGCTTTATCAAAAAGTTGTAACATCTCTAGAACAGACATAAGTCAAAATTATCACTATAGTGAAGATGTAAAAAAATGTATAGACTTGTGGCAAAAATAATAAATAAATAAAAAAATCCTGTATACAGGGACTTTTTTTTCTTTTTTGCCATGCATTGTTCATAGAGCTCATTAATTGTAGTGGTGCTTCAGGTGTTTGCAGTGTGTATACAGTATGTGTATGCGGTCAAAAGCGAGAGCGCATAAATATAGATATAACTGCTTCCATACCTTCCCTTTACGGACTGTCTCAGTTTGTTTTTTTGTTTTCTTTCTCTTCAGATGTTCAACTCTGTGTGTTCTCTAGTTCAGCTGTTCTGTTCAATTCTTCATGTGAAACCTTATCTCTACAGGATTTCAGGTTGGTTTAGATAGGGTGACTAAAGCAGGTTAAGCACAATCGCACAAAAGCTCATTTTCAGACCAACCCATTTTAGATTTGCACCGGGTGCAAGAGCCATTTATCCCGCCGGGAAAATAGCAACAGCGCCGAGACCCGCTCACAAACTTACTTGCGCTTCGCGCTTCGACACTTGCGTTTCAGATCGTTAAAATAGGGCCCATAGAGGCAAACAGACGCACAGTGCAAACTTCGGAGATGGTTCCATCCACAAAGAAGACCCCGACAAAGAGAAAGTGTGCCAGAACGACTTATTTCATTGGAGGCATCTAAATGAGATGTAAATGAGCCCCATTGTCACTCGCAGCACTGAGAACAGGTAAGAACTGCACAATCTTTAGAGGCTATTTTCTGCTTTTTGAGCTTTTTTGAGTGCCTACCTTCAAATGGCCACAACTTCTCCAAATATTATCAGATTTCCATGTGTTACACATCGTTGGAAAGCTTGGAGACTACACTTTCAAAATCTGTGAATAACTCAGAATGCCCCAGAACCGACTTGTGTCCCTACTTTCCTTGATTGGTCACATATGTTTGGAACACGACGGTGAGTTTTGGGTGAACTACCCCTTTAAAAAGATGTTTATATATATATATATATATATATATATATATATATATATATATATATATATATATATATATATATATATATATATATATATATATATATTCATTTATTTTTTTTGGACTATCAGAAGGTTATATTGAAACTTACCTTAATATTTGTTTTTGTTACTTTTCATATGTTTACTATTCTGCTAGACCAGTGCTGTTTGCTGTTCCATTAAACAATTGCGCCACTGACCAGAAAAAAACCTAGTCTAAAGTCAGTGGCGCGTTGTTCATTATGCTATTTTAAGGGCGCATGCTTGGCCCATAATGTATAGCGTGCACAACGCGTATACACTTTGCTCATGTAATCTACACAGATGCAACAGTTATTTTTGCAAATCATAAATTGTTACACTAAAAAAAAATTAACACATGAGATGACGAAAATCATTGTGGTGTGCCACGAAGATGTGAAAAAATAGGCATAAGTCTAGCTTACAAATTATTCAGGCTAATTGTAGTAATTAAGGATCAGACCAATTTGCCCAATAGTGGCAAGACATATATGTATATAAGGACATCTGACAAATTGGTTTGTCCGTCAAGAACCAGGAAAAAAAATCGATGAAACAATTGTGGCTATTTCCTCCCACGCCTGTTTAACCGACGCTATTTTGGGTGGGTTTCTCCCATACCCATACAACACAACTTCTCTGTCTTTCACTGCTCTTACAAGAACATCAGTCTCCTCGGCTGTGAACCGCTCCTGGCATGCACCTGGTAAATACGCCATAATAATAGCAATCCATAATGGAACTTGCGCACCTGCTTTTAAATGGAATGTTGGATGACGCTCTGATTGGTTTATTTCACGTTACGCCCAAACCACACCTATGAATAATGAAGCTACTTCAGACCAACCCATTTTAGATTTGCACCGGGTGCAAGAGCCATTTATCCCGCCGGGAAAATAGCAACAGCGCCGAGACCCGCTCACAAACTTACTTGCGCTTCGCGCTTCGACACTTGCGTTTCAGATCGTTAAAATAGGGCCCATAGAGGCAAACAGACGCACAGTGCAAACTTCGGAGATGGTTCCATCCACAAAGAAGACCCCGACAAAGAGAAAGTGTGCCAGAACGACTTATTTCATTGGAGGCATCTAAATGAGATGTAAATGAGCCCCATTGTCACTCGCAGCAGTGAGAACAGGTAAGAACTGCACAATCTTTAGAGGCTATTTTCTGCTTTTTGAGCTTTTTTGAGTGCCTACCTTCAAATGGCCACAACTTCTCCAAATATTATCAGATTTCCATGTGTTACACATCGTTGGAAAGCTTGGAGACTACACTTTCAAAATCTGTGAATAACTCAGAATGCCCCAGAACCGACTTGTGTCCCTACTTTCCTTGATTGGTCACATATGTTTGGAACACGACGGTGAGTTTTGGGTGAACTACCCCTTTAAAAAGATGTTTATATATATATATATATATATATATATATATATATATATATATATATATATATATATATATATATATATATTCATTTATTTTTTTTGGACTATCAGAAGGTTATATTGAAACTTACCTTAATATTTGTTTTTGTTACTTTTCATATGTTTACTATTCTGCTAGACCAGTGGTTCCCAACCTTTTTCAACTCGCGGCCCACACAACCAAACACATATGTTTGCGCGGCCCACTTCAAAAAAATTAACTGACCCCGCTATTGTTGGGTTAATAACTTAGTACTCAGAAGCTAGATTTTAAACTATATTTATTGAATAAACTAGGGCTGTGCGATATGGACAAAAAAAAAAAAATCTATCGCGATTTTTTTGATAAATTTTTCAATTGTGCTTTTACAGTCATAAATGCATTCAGGATTAATTTGAAACATATTTCCAAAAGAAAACCAATCAGAGCTTTATCAAAAAGTTGTAACATCTCTAGAACAGACATAAGTCAAAATTATCACTATAGTGAAGATGTAAAAAAATGTATAGACTTGTGGCAAAAATAATAAATAAATAAAAAAATCCTGTATACAGGGACTTTTTTTTCTTTTTTGCCATGCATTGTTCATAGAGCTCATTAATTGTAGTGGTGCTTCAGGTGTTTGCAGTGTGTATACAGTATGTGTATGCGGTCAAAAGCGAGAGCGCATAAATATAACGCGAAAGCACATTAAAATAATGCACGAGTGCGAATCTCTCTGTTCACAGCAGATTTCCTTTGCTCTGTCACAAAACCGGTCATGCTTGCTCAGATACACGCTGCTTTGCGAGGAGAGAGTGTGCACACTTAAAACGTGTCTCCTCTAACTTAAACTGCATCCTGTTCACTAACAAATTCACTCTATGCTCATGTGTTAGACATGAATTATTTTGGCACGTTTTTATTTCTAGCCTTTTACCGCAGTGAGAACGCTCTGATCCGTCAACATTGGCTCAGAAAAAAGGCGCATCACAGACAGTGTCTGAACCTGGAGTTAGGCATATGCGCACGCTCAAATTGTGATTTTAGGACGTTTTCTTTTAATCGCACAGCCCTAGAATGGACTGGAAATGAACAGAAAATAATTGGCGGCCCACCTGCAATACCACCGCGGCCCACTAGGGGGCCCGCGGACCACAGGTTGAAAACCACTGTGCTAGACTATCTATCTATTGATCGATCGCTCTGTCTGTCCATCGCCATCTTAACTCGGTATAGGAACTTGGTTAAACCAAGGAAATTAAGGTAAGTAGAATATTTGTTAAACACTTTACTGTGCAAATCAACGTTACTTTATTAATGTTTATATATTATTGCATTAATGTTTAAATATTATAATACTGTTGTATTAAAATTCTAAATTAATAACATTTTACATTTAGTGTTCATTTAATTTCTGTTGTATTTCAATTACTAAAATTATAATAATTCATTTAAAAAAATGTTTACCTAAAGTGTGATTTACCAAATAACCCAACTGATTTTTAGAGTGAAAATATGATTTAATTGTGTTTATTTAGGATACATACAATCCGAGCTATGAAATTACTCTTTACATTTGATTACAATTATTTTATTTCTATAACAGAATAAACAACACAACAACTGAGATGTGATGAAAATTATTCCCTCTCACAAATGTCCACTGTCGGGCATTAGTGTATAATCATACATTTTATCTGTGAAAAGTTTGTATGATACCATAAAACATTTTCAAAAATCTAGCATTTACAACTTCAGCTGCAGTTTAAAGCTCATCACCACTGACCCTCAAGAACTTGAACTTCATAATCAGACACAAGTGCCTGTCCTTCCCTCACCGAGTCTGTCTCTATCGCTCCTGCCATTTCCTTTCTCCCAGTCACCATAGTGATAAATCACCAAAATGGTTGCCACCGAGTGATAAAGTCATTATGAGACAGGCTTTATTTACATTCTCATGGCTTTTCCACACTGAGCCTAATGAAATGAGAACCCGAGAGGGATGGAAATCAAGGCAGGGTTGAGTGGGAGGAGGGCTATAACACTCAGGAAACTAAAGGGATTTCTCTGTGTGTGTGTGTTTTGTGTGTGTTTATGTGCCATGAATTAGATTTCCAATCTTGTTTTAAAAGAGCAGTTAGTTCTGCAGATGGCTTTTTGCTCTTTTCATTAGATTAGGCCATAGTGCCTTTTCACACGCCCAATGTTCTCCAATGAACATTTGTAGAGTTGATTGGTTGATTGTTTTAATGGATGTTTTAGTGAAAATCCAGACTGGTATGATGATGGTACAAGCGCTGAATTTCACAGTATTCACTTTTTCCCATTTGTTTAGGTAATTGTTACCCAAGACAGCTCAAGTACCACATTTTATGACCTATTTAGAATTCTTTTTTTTCTTTTTTTTTTAAAGAGGAGCAGTGCATAAAAATGCATTCGACAATTAATTCAGCACTCAGGAAAAAGTTTAGAAGCAGACTTCTTGATTGGTACAAAGCCGTATATCACATTTTATAGGCCCCAGATAAATATCCAGAGTTGCAAGTAAACAGCACTGATGGGGTATGAAAAGAAGCAGATCTCTAAGCCTCTTCACAGCCCTCCCTCAAGAGGTGTAGAGACGAGTGGATGGAAGGAGAAGAAATACAGTGCCTCAAAGGAAATGATATGGAGGGATTAGGTGTTGAGCTGGAAGGACCATGCAGGACTGCTACTCCAGAACAATTCCACTTCCTGTATGTGCGTCCCTGCAGGTCCACCATGTGAGCTTCTCACCTTCCTAATTTCAGTATCCTTTTTTTAATTCTCTCTCCCCTTGTCCCTTTCTTTCTGCCTTTTCCTTTCTGTCTGCTTCTCTCCTGCTCATGTCAGCTCTCGCACTGCCTCTTGTGATTTTATGATGCTTTCAACTAATAGACTGGATCCACGCAACTACTCCAGATTACAGCTGGACGGGGAGAGAGGGGACAGACGCTGACACACTGCGGCAATGAGGTATTGATCCAGTGTTTGGCTCTCTTCTTGGAGAGGCGCAGGGGATGGCGATGAAATATAACCTCCAATGTGTGGTGCATTTGTTGGGAGTAGCTTATTTCAGAACCTTTGATTCTCTGCTACAAGGTTTTCCTGCTTGTGTATATGAGTGTGTCTGAAGTGAGGTGAAAGCGGGGAAGAGAGGTGAAAAGGATAAAAATCAAACATGGAAACGTAGCCGAGGAAAGTTTTGCAAAGTTACACAGCAAACAAATGTAGTAGATTCTCAGTAAGAAAATTATCATCATCATCATCATCATCATCATCATCATCATTAATTAAATAGATTAGATTTAGATTAATGCAATTGTATTAACTGAAATAAAAACTAGGAAAAATAAAATATTTTTACATAACTCATGACCCTACCAATAATAAAGTCCCCCAACACAACAACAACAACAACAACAACAACAATAATAATAATAATAATAATAATAATAATAATAATATTAATAATAATAATTATTATTATTATTATATACCACCCCAACTCAACTATTCATATTAGATAGTTCACCAAAAATCGAAAATCATGTACCCAACATAATTCCAAATCCAATTATAACTTGTCTTTCTTCTGTTCAACAGATGCAAGAAGATATTTTGTGAATAGTGTTTTTGTGTATACCATGAATGCTGACCAAAACAGTTTCACTGCATCAGCTTTTAAATGCATTACCGACCTCTCAAAACATTACATTCAAAACAAATGCACCACAAAAAGCATTCAAACCGCCTAATGTCCACTTACAGAGGAAAAAGAAAACCTTTGACATGATTAAAACCCACCTTTTACCCCGACACTACCCGCTTCCCTAATTAAATGTCATCTGTGTCTCGGGACATCACTGTCTATCCAAAGAGACTGCAAGCAGGGTCTCTCAGAGGAATGACGGAGACGTCAGAAAATAGATGTGTCATAATAAAAGCATAATCGCAGGACCATAAATATGAAATGGGGTTCAGGCCAGTGCTGACTAAGAACTGGGCTGAATCATTAAGAGGGTAATTAATCTCTAATGAGATTGATTCTCTTGATTCCCCTGCCCTTTAAGACAGACATCATCTTAAAGAACAGCTTAATGACCTTGCTTAATTGTTCACAGAAGAGGGAAAGGCTGGGTGGATGTGGAAAAGCAGCAGGGGAGGTATGGTTTTTGGGGATGAGTGTAAACAGTTTTTCATGGTCTATATATATATAGAGAGAGAGAGAGAGAGAGAGAGAGAGCTACAGACTGAGTGACTCAGCTCTGTCTTTCCTGTCTCACTCTTTTATTTCCTCTACCGGAGTGTTTAATGCAATCAGTACAAATGGCTCAGCAAGAAACGACAGTGAATGGAGAGTAATTAAATGTCGTGACTAATTAATTGAGTGCGTGTTATGACTTTGAACACTCATGGCACACTCATGTCATTATCAAACAATAGGAATGTTCTCATGAATATGCACAACTGAATGTAATGTCAGTCTTTACAATACTGACTCACAGTGATATGAACTATCATCCGAAAGGTCTCTTGAGAGGCACCTTGTTAGTGTCTCACACTGTGTCCTAACCACACATGGGATACTGGCATAGTTTCCAGCACTAAGATTAGTTTGTCATTGGATTTTGGACCAATAAGCAACCCAGAATGGCACAACCAAGGTGTTAAGGTTTAGCTGATTAGCATGGACAAAAGCTGACTGAATCAAGCAGATACATATTGTGTAGTTTAAATCTGATTATATGCGTAGGCAGTGTTATGTTTATGAAATTTTATGCAAAAAGAATGAAATGCTTAACAGTGCTTAACAAGTTTATTAGACCACTACCACCCAGTGTAAGGTTTGTGCCACAGCTGCACTGAACTAACAGTACTGCTGATTACCAAAAATATATATATATATATATATATATATATTTTTTTTAATGTTTAATCACAATAGTGTTTCTAATGCTGAAATATGATTGTTGTTATCCATGAATTTCTTAATTTACTGTTTTACAAGAAAGGCAAAAAATATGAAAGTACTTTTTTTTATTCAGATGCCCAATTATAGTAAATAAATAAAATATAAACAATGTGTTAAGCACTGTATGTGTTAAACAAATTTACTAGACCATCTGTCTTACTAAAGAGAAAACACTGGATTTGTCAAAAAAGCTTGTTAAAAAAAAACTTAACTTGTAAAAAAAAAAAAAATGTATGGCTTCCTTTGGCTTGCCTTCTTGCTGCCATTGTTTTTATGTAATCTTTCACAGTCTCAGTCTCGACTGTAAATGGGCATCTGAATAATAATAATAATAAAAAAGTCCTTTACAATTGTTCTTCCTTTCTTGTAACAGTAAATTCAAAAAATTTCTAGATAAGAGATATGATATATATAATTGAAAACATGATTTCTGCTAGTTTTCTCTCTCCCATACACCGTTCAAGTTCTCCTGAGGTAAATTATCTCTGGCATGTTATTTAATGAAGCCATGTTTCTTTTAGTGTTAAAGGTTGACTGCGTTGCGGTTAGCCGTGACTGATTTATGATTATAAGCCGACCAGCAGAAATAACTGCTACAACACACATAGTGCAAACATAAGACACACCCATGAGCAAACACCATGAAGAATTAAACAACCTTTGCTGTTCCCAATTAAGCAGATTTACAGCCTCCACAATCACCCTATTACACAAAATGTTTTACGAACATATATAGTTTATAGTCCAGCCACAATGATCCATCATTAGTGTTGCGGCCACCCGGGGAGTGGGATGATATTGTGCTGTATCCCTAATCAAAAAACTCCAGGCGTCCAAACACACAAAAGTGGATTACTATTCAAAACATCCCATGTCTGCCCTCAGCGGTGGCCCTCTTGCAAATGCCTCTGCAGCAGGTGGTCCTTAAAGATCTACTGCAGACCGGAGAAATATAATTAACTTACACACTCAGCACAAGTGTTTCAAACTGTTGAGTAACACTTGAAACTTTCATTTAACCTGTCATTCAAATGGTCTTCAAAAACTCTTTATGAGTGCACTGACCCTCTTAGAGAATAATCAGTGTTTAAGTCCATATTTAAACACACACACACACATATATATATATATATAAAAGGCTGCCCTCTTTATGCTTTGTCATAAACAAGGAGGTAGGAGATAAAATAAAGAGCATATTATTTAGCCTGTTGGAAAGTGGCACAAAAAGAAAAAGAAAAAAAGTGACAATAAACAAGTTGAGAGTGTGAAACAATGTAAGGTGAAAAGACACAAAAGAAAATTGGAACCTACAATGTGAGAGGAAAAACACAAGCTAAAAAGAAAGAGTGTGTCGCAGATGGAGTACGAATGTGAAACTGAACAACACAGAACGACAGTGTTTGAGGCAAATGT
Organism: Carassius auratus; assembly: GCF_003368295.1. Classification (NCBI taxonomy): domain Eukaryota; kingdom Metazoa; phylum Chordata; class Actinopteri; order Cypriniformes; family Cyprinidae; genus Carassius; species Carassius auratus. The sequence goes on along the minus strand of NW_020524780.1, from coordinate 21,519 downwards.
GCAGTTAGGACATGACCAGAAACGTGGGATCTTCTGAGATACTGCCATTTCCATCTCTGGTGCCGTCTTTGAAGATAAAAACAGCTGTCAGCTTGGCTGCTACAAGGCCTTTTCTACCCTCTTTGCAACTGTTTATGAATAAACATAGGAATTAAATGTTCTAATTACTCTTTAAACAAGTTTTTCCATGAATGCAAAAACATAATTTTATAATGACACTATGAAAAGTACATTCTTCAGACTCCAGATCTCACGCCTTTGCAGTGCAAACAGAATTAATCTGCGGTTCCCCTGACTTAAATGAGTTCATGTGTGCAGTAGCTGAATAATACAAATTTATTTATTTTTTCTCCGTTAGAACAAAACACTTCATTAACCTGAATAACCTCTCCTGGACTGAACCTAAAACTCATAGTTCAATGACTGACAAATGTGTTTATCAATATAGTCCATGCCAGGGCCTTGGAGCACGACGGACTTTTCAGAGATAAAAAAAGGAAACCCTCCAGAGGCCGAGGCATGTCAATTTGCTGTCAAAAAAAAAGCCTCCCTGAGACATGCAAGCTCAGGGCCCTTGAGTTACAGCCAAAGCTTGGAAAAGAATGAGAGAGATATTGAAATGTCTTTGTGCCAAAACAGATTTCAGTATACAAGCGAGTTGAAGGGAGTTGGGGAATGAGAGGAGAATGGAAGAGACGCAGATAAGAGATAGACGTCTCTAAATCAAAAATGCTATTTGTGTGTATCTCGTGTGGTGTTTTTTCCTGGCTTAGGGAAAAAAGGTGAAAACTGGAGCACAGCCTTATACCAAGCTATAAAAAATCAGGCAAATTCAGCACAGTTCCACACAATCCACTCTATACCACCATTAATAATTCACATCTGTAGCAAGAACAAAAATACAAATGATCAGATGAGCTTTCTAAGCGGGGGTTGTTACACATGTGAAAAGACTCTCATGGGAGGATTACAACTGCTAGATGGAGTTGTGTGTGTGTTAAGTCTAGACTGTCAGAGAGGGAACAGAAGAAACTGTGAATATCCCTCACACTGGGCTTCATGGGGCCATGACCTCCCCTCTTTCTCTCTTTATGTATCTAAAATACTCTTTCTCAAACTTTTGCCACTTCTTTGTGCTTTGCCGCTCTAGTGGCTTGACTTCTCGATCAAAATCAAACTGAGAAAATGAGGCTCAGCAGCAGGTTTTCTGTTTTAACTTGCAAAAACAGAACTAGCCTTGCACAAACCTAGAAATATTAGATGGTTTGAGTGGTCAGATATTTTCTTTTTAACACCTCAATACTTCTGATAGCACTGAAATTGTATTAATATTACAACTGCACTTAAAGTAGGCCTCCAGTGAATTCATCTATGAACCTAACAAAGCAGCCGCCTGCTGATTTAGCTGTCAAACTGTATATGCACTTTGTTGTAATGCGCTTTGATATGAAAACATCTGCAGAGAACACAAACATAAATATGCCCCCGTTTTCTCTCTGCTCCTGTTTACTGATCATCAGGCAACTCTTGCCTCATGTTACCTTCTCTTCTCTTCTAGTTTCATCTCAAGTCTGTCTATAATTTTTGTGTATTATTTTCAAAGACTGTGATGACTTGTTTTAATGGTCATCAGCAAGTTAAATATATTTTTACATTTACATGTGTACATTTATATATTTATAGTGCATTTATAACACTATACTTTGTATTATACTACCTTTGCATCAAAAAAAAAAAAAAAAAAAAAAAAAAAAACAGTTAACACTGCTGTAAGGTTTATATTTTTAATATTTAATTTAATTAATTAAATGTACTTTTTTATATTTATACAAACATTTATATTTTATTTTCAATACCACAGCAAGACTAGCTAAAATGATAACAATTTCAAACATTGATAAAGACAAGCAACCAGTCAGGGAAAATACAAGAACAAATAAAAAAATGCCAAGCAACAGAATAAAGAAATACAACCAAATAAAAATACAATTAAATAAAATGTAAACATTCAAGCAATTTTAAACCATTCAGGATTAAGAAGTCTCAATATAGTATTTGTACAAACTGTATGCAAATTAAGTTCTCTTTCATGTATTTTTGTGCTTGATGGTTTTAAATCACTTGAATATTTTGGTAACACTTTAGTATAGGGACCAATTCTCACTATTAACTAGTTGCTTATTAGCATGTATATTATTAACATATTGGCTGTTTATTAGTACTTATAAAGCACATATTCTGCATGACCATATTCTACAAACCTAATGCTAAATAATACCTTAACTTAACAACTACCTTACTAACTAATTAATAAGCAGCACATTATGAGTTAATTGAGGCAAAAGTCATGGTTTGTTAACTTAAAATAAAGTGTGACCAATGTTTCAACTGTCAAGACTTAAAAACTTGTGCAAATGATCAACTTTTGTGAAAATGCACTGTCCCAGTCTGTCAACTGACCCAATTATTGTTCACTCCGGCCCTGTTTTCATGACTTTCAAACCCTGTTCTGTAATCTTATCTCTACTACTCATCTGTTTTTGTTTACCTCTACTTGTATAATATTCTCTTGTCTTTCTTATTCATTCCTCTCCTCACCTCTCCTCATCTAATTTAATCCACTGTACACATTTTAGAAGGTGTATTACACAACTCACATCCAACCTTCCGGCTATGACTCAGGCCACACAGGATGTCATTACAGCCAAATCACTAACCCACGAACATCAGTCACACTCCATAATTCACCTCCATATCTGAAAGCAAGATGCATGCATGAATTAGTTAGGTCACCCCCGCTAGAGCCCTGCATTTCAGCCCGGGCACGATGGGCCTTGACTTTTTTTTTATGCCCCTTGGCTTCGGGTAGGGATGGGCGATACAAAATATTTTGTTTTCGATACGATACCGAGACTTTTAAAGGCCAGTATCGTTGATATAGATACCAATACAATACTTATAAACTGAATTTTTAGATTATGAAATTTATTTAATTATTATGAGTACAATGGGTAATAATACCTACTTAACTTTATATTTGAAATGCATTTTAACATTCAATACGCCTTAATTGCAACTTGTTATATTTTTGTTTACACATGGTTAAAATATGTTTTACTGTAGTGGTAACCAAGGAAATCTACAAATACTATACTTAAACTATGTTCACTTTACCATGGTTCATTCTCATAAGGGACTGCCTGTAATAGGCTGTTGCATGCAGAAAATGCAACCTTTTTATTCGGAGAGTGTATGATTTATATTAGCAATATAGAATAGAACATGAGCAATATGAACTTTTAACATTCAAATTAAAAAAAAAATGTACTGCACAAACTAGGTTACAATTTCAATAGGTTTATTGTGAAATAACTCAAACATATAGCCTATGGTTTTTTTTCTGCATTGTTCCGGGCTCATTTTCAAAAAACATAAATGCTTTCTTACAATAGGGGAAAACACAGCTCTATTTAAATGCACTGTCAGAAGTGAGTGAATGCTCTCTGTAATTGACTGATTCTGCCTTGCAACATTTGCGTATGTTCAGATGAGCAGGAAAATCCCTTCCACACAATTATTTGCTAACATAGGTTATTCGTCCAATTTAAGGCATATTGTAGGCATTATTTTCTGTTTGATAAACAGAATCACAGGTAACTAAAAACACCTTAGTATCGATATTTTTTATTTGAGTATTGATACTTTCGATACTCACATTAGTATCAATATATCGATACTTCAGGATTGATTTGCCCATCCCTAGCTTCAGGACAATTTTCACATCATAGTTCAGACGCGAGCCGGGCCTCAGGCCTGTTTTAGGCTTCTCATTTTTATATTTTAGACATCCATCAATTAGTGATGAAAAAAAATTGCAGCTCTGCAAAACGTCTCCGGACAAACATGCTTGAACTGTTTTATGTCTATACATTTTATTTTAGGCAAGTCATGATGATTTGAGAATAATTGAGTGAATTGAGAATTGAGATTAAACATACAGTAGGCTCACTGTCGCTGGCTGCTTGGTCATTACTTGAAAAAATATATATTTATTTTACATCTGGTAATTCTGATAAGCTGTTGGACATGGGCCAGGCTAGGGCTTGAGCATCTTGGGACAGGGCCGGGCTAGGGCCTAAATCTGAGGCCCGTACAGGGCTCTAACCCCTGCACACATAAAGCGCTCTCCTTCTCTATATCCAATTGATTGTTTTAACATTCGAGCCCTTGATCAATCAACCTTGTCGACCTGAACGCCTGAGTGTGAAACAAGCTACCACCTTGGCACAAAATAGGGAATTCGGTTAGAGACTTATCTTTTCTCAGTCATGCTATTGAGCACTGACTGATCACTTCTATGTGCAGTTTCAGGAATGATGTAATTAAATGCTCTCTAATGAAATTATCTGGGCCATCGGTGGACAGCAAGAGAAAGAGCAGGTATGAGACACATTCATTCGCTGAACATATTAGTCACAGAATAAAAAGTAGATCTTATCTCATCTCGGGTTGGACGCATGAGACATTATCAGAGTCTGTGAGAGTACACAGATCAAACATGACACTGGTTGCACTGGATACATGCACAGGCAGGTGACAAGATAATTCAGTTAAAAGGTAAGAGAAGTGATCCACTTACAATTTCTTTACACCTCTACTGAAGACTCAACCGAAGAAAAAAAAAAAAAAAGGGCAGGCATGTCAAATCTTTAAGACATTGAAAATGACAGGAATAGATACGAATCGGATGACTCACCCACAGACCAGTGATTTTATGCCACTTTGACATGATTATATCACCAGTGTGCATTTGACACCACCTGAGTTTATGAAACTTCAAACTTGCAAACCTCAAAGACAAGAAACTGCGATAAGACATCATAACCATTTCCATCATAAATCCATGGCAACAAGCAACCGGTTTAGAATGCACTAAACAGCAATCATCCTCAGCCTTAGCATGAAAATCATGTTACACTTAGATAAAATTTGGCACTCTTAATCATAACTGATAACAGAAAGGAAGGACAAATATGGGTGGCTGTAATTTATTTATTTATAAAAAAAAATAATTACATCAATAATTTAAAGTAAAAGTGCACATATTCTTGAGTATCATACAGATTAAAATAGCAAATTATATGGTAATGCATACTCTTTACTACCAAACCCTGTATATTTAACAGTATTTAACAATATATTTACATTTACAAAAACAATGAAATGTTTTTAAATGGTAAGGTAATTGACAATTAAACAATTAGAACGTTTTTATAATTTTTTGAGTTTATGGATTCCCTATATTTGTAAAATTATATAGAAGCCATTATGTGAAATGATTATACAGTGATTATAATAATGGAGAAAATTATGTTTTGTTATTCTAGGCAACGCTCCACTGAGAGGGGTTTGGTTAATAGGGTGAGGACACCTGAGACTGCACTGCAGTCATAAATTGAGCTCTGTGTTTGTGTGTGTGTTTGTGTGTGTACACTTCACATATGTTTGTGCAGGAAAAGTTTGAGAGCATGTCTTTTAAATAAGTCAAAGGATCTAATTTCAGTCACATGTCACTCTCATCCAATAATAAAATCCCTCATCAAAGCCACTAATATTTGCTGACAGACAAATGCATGCAACTCAAATATAAGGTAATAAAATCAGCCTGGAAGTTTATTACTTATTGATTTTTCCTGTACTTATATTTGGTGGTGTAAAGAGAAATCAGATTTTTTACCCTTCTCTGTCTGTACGTGGGAGGACTTTGGCTTTGCTCTCTTCTCACTAGGTCTCAAAGGAAAAACTTTTGCCACAAGATCACAGAAGGTGCCACTGTCAAATCATCAGTATTTTTCTGTAATGCTTGTCTCTATGTGTGTGCTGTCTATATTTTTTCTTAGCTACTTAGGAGGGAAAAGAAAATCTGTGGAATTCTTTTGTTGTGATCTCTTCATGTGTCTCAGGTTTCCTGTGATGTGTGAAAGTGGGATGTGTTTTCAAAGCAATAGTTCATCCAGAAATGAAAACCTGCTCACCAGTGGTTCCTCTGCAGTGAAATTGTAATCACGTTAAATACAAATCCAGTCCCACTAAACATATTTTATTAGCCTACAAGACACCACTGTCTGGTTCTTGTCTAAAAAGAAATGATGTTTGTATTTAATAGATTCGGCTGCTTTTAGCCTTAAAAACCTAAAAACCTACTGTATATTTTAACCTAAAAAACCTACTGTATATTGATAGATTTTGATGTGAAAGAAGAAGAGGGAATATGTTTTTCATTGGAGGAAGCACTGTTATGGACTATGGACTTATTGGCATTATGGATATTTTTTGACAGCACCCATTCACTGCAGAGGATTCATTAGTAAGCAACGTAATACTATTTCTCAGAATCTGTTAAAATGAAGAAACAAACTCATCTTCATCTTGGATGGCCTGAGGGTGAGTACATTTTCAGCTATTTTTTATTTTATTTTATTTTTTTACTTTTAGGTGAACTATTCCTTTAATTGTGCTCAATATCCTCTGATTGTTCTTATATCAGAACAACCTAGAATGCCTCAAAGCGTGTATGGTGTTTTTGAGGATACTAATATATTTATAGAAATGCATGTCACATCCTACTGAGGGAAGTGAGATTATGGGTTTAAATGAACCAGGATTGTGATCGGAATAAGTAAACACCATTCACAGGACACGCCTCATTAACTCTGAAGGATAGCGGATATATTCAGAACACCTCAGGTAAAAGACACACACCCGCACACAGACAAATGCTGCCCTTTATTACCTATTTCAACTGACACCAGAGGAAGAAAGGAAACTTTTCACTCAAATGATTGTAATGTTAATCAAAGCTAATCCCAAAGGAGAAATGGATCAACATCAGTGTATGTTTGAAAATTTATCACATGACGTGTTTAAATGGAGGATTATACTGCATGACAAGTACCAGCATTCTTCACTAAAACAATCTGATTTAGCGTAAAAGATGTTGGAATAAGCAACTGCCGTAAAAAAAAAAAAAAAAAAAAAAAAACATACAATCCAAACCCTAAATCTAAGCATAAAATTAAACCTCAACCACTAAATCTAACAAATACTGATACAAAAAAAAAAAAAACTCATGAATTCACCATCTAGGAAAAATTATTACAAGCTGTCATGAGAATGTGCTGCTGTTTTGGGAGTCACACAGAGACCACACTTGTGCCTGTGCATCACAATACCACTATCAGAAAAAAAAGAAAAAAGAAAAAAAAAAACCCAATGGAGAAGCACAGACATGACAATAATCTGAACCCCCTTGTGAGATCCCAGTCCTGCTAATGGCTTTAGCAAAATGACACGGTTTCAAACAATGAAAAGTGCCTTCCTAAAAAAGCTGAAAATGGACCACTATAAGCCATATAGTTAAACAATGGAAACATTTTTCCTTCCCTGAAGAGCACATCTATCAGCATTAATAGCTTGTGAAGTGTACAGACTGAGCTTCAATATGTGATATTACTGTATTAAAAAAGGATGATAATGGCAGATAGAGAGCGGTTGTAAGGTGGGAATCAAAAAGCTAAAGTATTGTAAAGACAGGCCAGCATTCAGAAGCATATAGGCAGACCTTCAGCACAACAGACAGCGCACATGCATTTAAATACATATAAAAGGATCTTCAGGACCACGGACAGTGCATATGTGCATAGGTATGCGCAAGCAGATCTTCAGCACCACGGACAGCTCATATATATATATATTTATTAAGGGTGACCCCGAATAGTCGACAAATCGATGCTTTGAATCAAGAAGCCTGATGCGACTACCAATCTACCAGTCGAATATTCACGGGGTGTTATTGATTATGCCATTTTGACTATATGGGGGAGCTCAAATGTCTGATTTCACATAGAACTACAGGTTTTCTCCCAATAAGTTAATATACAGCCTATTATGATAAAGCTGTAAGAATCTGAAAAGAAAGAAGCTTCAAATTAATATTTTAAAGTGTGTGAATAAATCCAACCACCCCTATAGATTTATGTTTCACTTTACATAATCCATGACTGACAGAGGAGCATCTTGGCGGCAGGGATTTAAAACTTTACCAAGACTCAAACTGACACAGGCTGAGACTGGATTTTTTTGAACAGGGTAGGGTACAAGTGATTTCAAAACATTTCAGCCGGTGTATATATATCGTGGATATATTATTTACCTGATATAATATTCATTTGGCTTAGAGTCGAGCGCTTCATTGTATTACTATGGTGATATCTCTTCAACGCACAGCACGAGCAGGTCAAACTACAATGCAGAATATTAATAACTATGACTGGGACTATTATATACATACTTTTATAATGAGAAGGCCATTTTACTAAAACGCTATGAATTTTTAGCTGTGTTTCTGTACACATTTTTCGTATAGAACACATCCACAAAAGGAGTTCGCATTCAGAGCCAGATATGTTCATGTGCATTCGGGCCCTTTTTGCAAATAGCCTATAAGTCTTAATATTAATGCTATGGTGTATAAATAATGAAGTGTATTCTAACTAAATAATAAGTTGAATCCCATTAAAAACCTGCTATCAAATGCGTCACTCTACTGGCCATCTTCTGCACGCGCAGCTCAAAACAGAAATGCAGAGTTCTAGGCTAACGTTATAATGTGAGCAATATTGTAAAAAATAAAAAAATTAAATTGTTAATTGTTATGGTTTCGCCAACGTTAAGTGTTAGCTATCTGTTCATCAAAACATAAAACATTATTTACCCTGCAAGGTGTTCATTACACATTTTCCCTGTGTGTTAACATCAGTAATTACAGTATGTTAGTCGAATGTCTGACTTGACTCTTGTTAATGTATTTCCCCCCGCCCCCAAACATATGATTCGACTATCAGTCGAATGTCGGCAAGATTAAGATTGAAAATCCTTAGTCGGGGACACCCTTAATATATACACAGCTGTAGATATTAAGAACCATGGAGAGCAGACTTTTAACATTTGCTCCCTCTTTGTAACGCGTGATTAATGTATTAAAGTTAAGTTTGTACCACATAAAAAGTTACTGTTTGGTTTCAAACTATATCTATACCTTTCCAAGTTGCAAGATGCAATGAACTTAGCTGTAATTTCTGGAGCTGCCCCCTTATAGTCAATGGGGGGCATGAAAACCCTTATTTTGTTCATCGACCTCAAATGTATCTTATCATCTGAAACACATAAGTAATAGCATCCTTACGTGGCTGCTCACTTTAATGTCATCTTTAATAGAAAATTACATTTCATCAGGGAAACTTCTAATGATGACTTAGCAAAGTTTTAGTTTTAAGCTTTTTCTGAATTTTACCTAACCCTGATTTAAACTGTTATAGAAAAGCCAACATAACAGAAAAGCAAAAGAACAGAGAACTGCAAACTTTTCATAAAATCTCATTGGATTTGAGAATATTAGATTTTGATGGGCATACAGAAAGGGGAGTGGGCATAGGTCTAGAAACCAAAAGTTCCTGAATACAAATATTCTTGACAGGTACAGGCTTCATGTAGACATTAACAGCCAAAGCAGCAGTATCAGCAGTTCTCTCTCCATCAACATACTGCACCACTCAGTGCCAAAGAAAGAGAGAGATGAATGGGTAAAATGATGGAGGATCAGAGAAGAGAACAGAAATGCGGAGGAGGAAAAGCTGTGAGAGCTCAAGCACAGATCAAGAGCAGATGCAAAGGTCAAGGTCAGAGTCATGTGGCTGGGAAATGGATGTGAAGTGTTCTTCGCGTGTGTGTTTGTCTTAAGTGAAATCAATAAAACGGTGATTCACTGTAAAGAGCCTTATGTGCACGCACACACACACACACACACACACACACACACACACACACACACACACACACACACACACACACACACACACACACAGACAGACACTCATACTGATGGGAAGCTGTAAGACATCCATCATACATCTTAAAAGTATACAGCTGTACTAAACTCTCCCAAAACACAACATCAGAAACCTCAACAGAGCACACATTTAGAAAGCCCAATAACATATCATTAATATTTGTTATCAACATTTTGTTATAAACATTCATATTTGATTTGTTTTGTGTTTTTACACTCCATTAAGCAATTATGTGACAGCTATTGTTGAAATATCTATATTAAATAAATGGAGCTAAACTGGACTAAATGTAAAAAAAAAAAAAGAAAAAAAGAAAAAAGGGATCAGCACATCCAGCTCTGGGCCAGTGAAATAAATGCTGTGAAGATAATACAGCTTTTAAAAGAAATGACTGATGGAGTACAATATGTGCTCCACTGTTTGAGCTCTGTTAGTGTATTACAGCTCACTTTTTTGTATGTGAGCTGAGACAATCCCACTGTGCAAACACTTGGCTACTTTATCTGTTTATCGATGTAAGTAACACCTATACTTATCTGACTGAAAAGGCAACAGCTGAGTTCTTACTCTGCCCAAGAATGGATTTTATGGAGAATAAAGTTAGAGACTGTCAAAACTTTATAAAACTCTCATAGTTCCCTCAAAAATAAAAACCCAGTCATCACTTACAGGCCCTCATGTTGTTACAAACCTATATGAAATTATTTCTTCTGTGGAACATACAAAAATAATTTGATAACACTTTATTTTAAAGACCAATTCCCACTGTTAACTAGTTTCTTATTAGCATGTATATTGGCTGTGTATTAGTATTTATAAAGCACATATTTATGCCTTATTCTGCATGGCCATATTCAACATCCCTTAATCCTACCAACTTCCTTACTTTGTCTTAATAAGCAGCAAAGTAGGAGTTTGTTCAGGTAAAACGCTTAGTTAATAGTGAATATGTGCATATTTCTAGCTGAGCCAACCACTGAGAAAATTAATTAAACTCAAAACTTTTAATCTGAGAGCATATCTGAAGACACCGTTATATAGAAATTTGTATAAGGGGATCATGAAGTAACAACTAACTTTTATCAAAGTTAAAAAAATATTGTTTGACACCGCAAAATCAACCTAAATGCATCAGATCGTTCTCTCAAACACACACACACGCACACGCATACACACACAAAATATAAAAGGAAGCAATTACAGGTTTCCACAATATATATTCCACCTACATATGTCTGCTGTGACTTCAAAACGGAAGTTACTCTCACAGTCCACAGGCTCTGAATGCAGGTCAGCTGTCATACACAGATATAAATAACATATGGCTTTATCATTTTGGGCCTGCTGTTATCTGGCTCTGACAGCACTCTGTGTGTAATGCCAAGAATACAATAACCTGTAGCTCTAGATGACTGCTCTAACCAGATCCTTTCTCTCGCTTTACTTCACAAGATGAAAATATTCTCTAAAACATAATTGTATGTCTGGGATTGCCAGCTTTGGTTTCTGATATAAAATTTCTCTCCATCTGTATCATCACAACCATGATATTCTGTGCTCCTATCTGTGAAGCTCTATGAGCCACTCTACTCGGGAAAAGCCAATAAACACATGAATAAAATAGAATCTTTTTATCTAGCTGTGGTAAATAGCCTTGAGTGATTTCAGCATTCAGTGCCTCCAGTCTATCAGCTTGTGGTCTTAGAACATCAGCATTCATGAAGATAAATATTTCAGAATTTCTTGTCATGCTAGCTGATTTCATCCCTGACAGGTTTTTCAAAGAGAGAACCAGAGATGTTGTGTCTTGATGCCTGTCATTACATGTATTGCAGCTTTTTAAAACCTTTTGCTTCTTGCACTGCACCTAAAGCTGCAATCTTCCTCTAGAGCGTCCACAGCAGCTTAGACATTGTGCAGCTTTGATCAACTGAGATTGAACTCAAAAACAGGGCTGAGCAGATGGATGAATGGCTCCATTTGGAAGAGTAAGTCCACTGAGGTTGGATCCCTGGCCAGAATCTTATGGCTTTAACAGCCTGTGCTGGGACACTGAGAGCGGCCCGGCTGTGGAGGGACTCTCGTCTCACAGCAGTGGGGTCAATTATGTCCAACTCATTTCCAGTTATGCAGGAAGTGGAATAGCAAAGGAGCTCTAAGGGTTCAGTCTGCTCAGTGTAATAAGATGCTTACGCTACAACGTGGTTGGTCACAGTGTATCAAAAATGGGATGCAACACTTGTGTTTCAAATGGGAAACATTAATTCAATACTAATAAGAGGCATTTCTTTCTAAAGCAAAATTAACACATCTGAATATAAAAAAAAACAGTCTGTTACATGTTTAATAAGGGATAGTTCAACCAAATATTATATATATATATTTATATATATATATATTATTATTATTATTTATTTCTTTATTTTTTTAATAAAATTCATGTTTGCTGTATGGGAAATTAAAAATAGATTTTCTATTAGTTTGTTGTATTTCCATATGCAATGTTGTCTAAATACAGCAAATTTTGTCAATGCAACAGATATTGATATGTACAGATAAACGCTGCACACCCCTAGTAAGCATGGGTTCTTAATTTACACATCAATATAAGCTGCTGGCTCATATCAATGGCTGGAATGACTCCTAACCTCCAACTAAACTATTCAATCTGACTTTCTAATGAAACAAATGAAGACTTCTGCTCAGTTGATAAGGTGAGCAAACATGCTGCTAATGCTAATGGTATTCATGGGCCCAAACAATCTATTAGCTTTTCCATCTCAAACGCTAAACATTCTCATCTGGGTTGATCCTCATGTATATCAACAAGTTGATTATTGCTACCATATGAACCAAGTGTTTGTGTAGCAAGACTTCAGTTTCCACTTAATATGGTTGAAGCACACTGCTCAGACACTAAATGACTGAGAATAAGTGTACACAGCAAAACCCCTCCTTCCCCATACTAACCCGCTCCCATAAGATCTGATAATGCCTGCAACGGCCTATTTTGTGTTTAGAGATAGGGATGTTATAGACTGTTAAACAGCAAAAGCCAGACTCTAACTGTGGGTTTAAAGAGCATAAATTAGATCAGAGCCATGCATTAATAAGATTGTCGCAGATCTGGCAGACCCCAGACCCCAGACCCGCTCACAACACTGTGACAGCCCGTTCTGTTTGCTCCACTTTGGATCGATAGTTTACGACCATGACGTATGGGACACCACAGAAGGTCAGTAAAAACAAAAAAAAGAACAGGATTCTGGCAGTTTATTAGGAAGAGGTTTTAAAATACCATTGGCAATTTCCACAACACAGTGCAATCAGGCTTTGCAAGTGGTATTTGATAATGGTAATAACTCTCTTCCATGAGATTTTACTCAGAATGCCATAGAAAATAGGACCTTTGAGCAGTATTGGGCTAGTTACTCAAAGAATGTAATATATTACTCATTACTAGTTACTCCTTTCAAAAGTAATATTGTTACTTTACTTACTTTCTGGCAACATTAATTAGTCACACTACTAGTTACAGTACATTACTTTTTCTTCACGTCCCACAGAAGTTGTAACTGTGTCTTTATTCTAAATTCTTCTAGAATGTTACTAACAACATATTTCTGCTTTGACCATCATTTGACCAAAATCCATATTATTGAATGTCACTATTGAGTTCAATCTCTATTGAGTGTTTGTAATAACTTTTCCATATTCTAAGCTCATCTGCTGCACTGGGGACATCACATGCATGTGAGTCATGAAAAGTAAAACATTTTTTTAGGAATTATTTTATTGCTGGATTTTAAATAAGCGGAGTTGAGGCAACAAAAGTAACTAAGTAACTAAGCTGTTTTATGGATGGTAACTGTAATATTATTACTGAAATATTATTAGTAATTAGTTACACTATAGTTGCTGCAAAAAGTACTATTATTACAGTAACTAAATTACTGCCTGACACTCCCTTTGAGTAAAAGGTACACTAAACCTGCAGATGGCACAGTAAGGGAGGACCTCCGCAGAAACAAACAATTAAATATCCGCAAAGAACAGATTTCATATTATTATGGGTCAGGTTTGTTTTGGATTTAAGTCAACGGTTCAATATATTCTGTTGAGGCGGTCCCTCTAAAACCAGCAGGAGCTCTTACTGAAACTGGAGTGATATTAATTATTGACAAAGGCCACTACTGCACTCAAGTGTAATCATAGATAAATGACTCACGATGAAAAAAAAAAAAAAAAAAAATCAATATCAAGTCCACATTAATAACTCAAACAAGAATGACCATGGTGGCATAAACACACAGCAGACCAATAGGCAAGTACGAGTACTTGAGGAATCTGTAAGCATAATGTAAAATATTTCATATAAATATGCCCTTGAGAAGACTTAATGACGATTAATTGATTGGCAATTTCGCTTGGCTTTTAAGCCTATTTGAAGATACAGAGATTCAAAGGATCCACAGGCCATGCCAATTTTCAGCAATTTGAGATTAGAAATCTGGGTCAGTTAAATTAAAGATGTGTAAATTAATTCCCATTATATAGCAGTAATGGTAGGGCTTTTCAGTGCCCGGGAATTTTACAAGTGTTTACTTTTGAATTAACCCTTTAACCCAAACATGAAAATACATTTACTCACCCTCTTACCTTCCCAGATGTGCATTACTTATTTTCTTCAGACCAGCACAGACAGAAAATCTTAGAAAGATAACACCTGCTATTATAGTACATATATTCGTACCAAAGATTTTTGGCACGGGTGTTTCGCTTAGGTTTGCATGTGTAACGAACAAATACAGCAATGTTTCGACAGCTGCACGGTGGAACTTAATCGGAAAACTCTAGTTTTACATATCGTTACTTTTGATAAGTCTAGTTTTTCTAATTATGTCAATTTTTTCAGAAAATTAAAACACCAAAATACCAAACCTTGTGTACCATTGTCACTTTTGATCAATGTAAAGCATTCTTGATAAATAAAGGTAAAATGTAACATTTTTTTATTTTTATAAAAAATGTACTGAATGGTAAAATCTTTCCTTTTTTTCATTTTTTTAGTGGCCACCAATGGAAAAATATGCTTCTTGTCCCCATGATGGTGAAAGCAGAGATTGAATGGACCATAATAACACACGAACCTTAACCCCAATTTATACTACGATATGTTCAGAAACTGCTTAGTTGATTCATCAAGCATCAAACCCATGAATAAACACATACACTCTGTAACCTGCACATCCTAACACTGATCAGACCTTAGCAGTCCATCTCTGTAACCTTTAACCTCACAAAGCTCCTTCTTTTCATGTGTGTCTGACAGTAATGGCACAGTTTCTCCGTCCTCTGCCCCCTCTCTTTGCTTCTCCCTTTTGGTGTTCAAAGGGTTCTCAGCTCTGTTGGACTTGTCACAGCTTACGTTCGTCAAGATGGCAATGCACAGGCATTTCCATAAAGACCCAAAGCAACTCTGTCTCTTTCTCTCATTAATGCGCTGATGTTCTGTGCGATAGTGATGTTGTGAACACTGTGCTGTTCTGTGCACGTTTCTTCATAGACGCGTGTGTGTGTGTATTTGTTTGTGTCTTTACTTTATATGTGAGGAAAAACAGTATATATTAGGAATCAATAGTGCAGTCACAACACAATTTTCCACATTGACAGGGTATACTAATTAGGGCTTTTAACCTATAACATTTTAAATAAATTAATGTATCATATCAAATACTGTATTTTCTGAGAAATTCTGCTGAATAGATTACAATTCAGAGACATTGCAATATTGTAGCACATATAACAGTAGATAAAAAGAGTGTAGTGATATTAACATATTTTTAATATAATTTATACTATTAATTAGAATTACTATTAATTAGAATGTAATTATCTGTTTAATTAATTAATTTATTATTACTATTATTATTATTATTATTTATTATTATTATTTGATATTGCAAATAAGGAAAAAACACTGTCTATAGTCAATTCCATTCTAATTCCATCTTGTGAAGTGAAAGGTTCCAATTCTTCAATACCTAATATTTTCCAAATGAACTGCATGTGGCACAGTGGACATACACAACACAATTAATGGACACTGGGCCATTTGTAAGTTTGTAAAATAATGGTAGCCATCTATTGCTTACTGATATGGAACATGGCTTATTTTCATGGCAAGACTATACGTGAAGCTATTTGTATCTGTTATCGACCAGCATTCACACACAGCTTTCTCAATAAGAGCCAGGAGAGCCAAAGGTAGCTCGCACACACAATAACATATTGCCTCACCTGGCAGCAGGAAAGTAAGTACAAATGGAGCCACAACCCATTAATGTGAGAAAATATTGTGCAAACCCTTTAGGCACACTGTGAGAATGATAGCAGTACTGCAGAAAACACAAAAACTTCACTAATGTTATTTTGTCAAAGTGTCAAAAACATTCCAAGTTAAAATCTCGGCAGGGTCTGGGAGTATCGAGAGGTCAAGAGATACATACAGTAGCAGTACTTAATTCATCTGCCAGCTAACTCATTGAAACGCCTATCTCAACCCACCGGACTCCAGACCATAGCTTGATCGAGCCACAGGATATCAAATGATACATCATCCAAAACTGCTGGAAGCAGAAGGGTGTAAAGTTGTCTGAAAATATTGGATATGAGTTTGAATGCAACTTCACAGAAACTGTTCACCAGAGGAACATTAAAAACCGATTTAGCCTTGGGATAAGACTTGCCGTTTTATAGCTGGGTAGAGTAATTCATACTATAACTGATTTTAATATATATATATAAATATATATATATATATAGAGAGAGAGAGAGAGAGAGAGAGAGAGAGAGAGAGAGATACGTTGCTTGAACTCAATGATTCACAGTAAATAACTAGTTTTTTTTTTAACAATATTTTTATTTTAACAATATACTTTTTTGGTAACACTTTTGTATAGGGACCTGTTGTCACTACTAACTACTTGCTTATTAGAATTCCTATTAATAACATATAGGCTGTTTATTAGTGCTTAAAAAGCACATATTCTACATGACCATATTCTACATCCCTAATCCTAAACAATACCTAAACTTATCAACTACCTTACTAACTAATTAATAAGCAGCAGAGTTTATAAAGGAGTTTGAGGCAAAAGTTGTAGTTAATGGTGAGCAAATGGCGAGAATTAGACCTATATATAGACTGAGAAGAGCTGGAGTGGGAATAGAAGGAATAGGTGAAGAGAAACCGAGGGAGAAGAGAGTACTGAGAGTAGATGGAAAAGAGTCCAGGAAAGAGACAAGTTGGTATAAGAGGGAGGTAGAGAGGAAGAGGAGATTTGAGAGGGAGAGAACATAGAGTCTCAAATCCAATGAGAGTCATTCAAGTTGAGTCTGTTACAAATTATGATCTCTTGCTGGGCAGAAGCTCTGTATTGTGGTGCAAAGAAATTAAATAAAAATAAAAAGGAGAAAAGCAAACATACATTTAGCCTTTTGGGGGTGTTAAAGTAATCTAATTTTCTTAAGATTTGGGACAATTAACAATTAAAGGTCATTAATGTAAAATTGGTCATGGTAATATGCAAACGTACATTTTTTTCATGCTGTTGTCTTACGTTGCACTTGCCATTAATTCTGCTGCATTTTAGTATAAATCAATTCATTCATGTCATTAATTATAGAGAAAGATGATGAATGAATTGGGAAATGCATGCCAGTAACCTTTTTAAATACAAGGCTGTTCCAGTGCTCTCGCCCATCTGTACAGTATATTGATTTATGCTAATTTCTTCTAATGCTTAAAAGAAAAAATCTGTGCTTCACGCTGACCAAATATGAGCACATTAGTATTCATATTGCAAAATTAATGTGCATGTTAACGTGGTTAAAGAGCTCCATAATGACAAAAACCTTGCATGCATTAGCTATGAGTGAATACATTTTTTTTTTTTACAAATCTTCATTGATGATTTAATTCAAAGTTCTGTCAGTTCTGTTACACTTCAGTTTATAATAACATACACGCTTTTTGACTATAAATGGGAATATTTTTGCTTGATATGAAAAGATCTCAGCTTGGCAATTGACTGATTGCACCCCATCAGAAATAAAGAGCTAGAGTCGCAACTGGAAATCTGTAATACATTTCATAGCAACTTCCCCAAAGCACCTAAGCTCTCACAGCATACTGAATTTATGAAACATTTCTGCTAAACACCTGTCAAACAACAAATCAAATTGGCTATGTTACTGAAAAATCTAAAACTATTCTCTGTGAATTTCAAAACCTTCTATATAAAGACTAGAGACGGGAGGCGTAGCGCCGCATCTTGCTCTCGTTCCAGATGGGGGACCGCCTGACGGAAAGCTTCAACCTCAAGGATCATTACAGTGCCAGACCAAACTAATCAACACAGTGTTGGAGCTAATGAAACTCATCCATTCCCATCAAGTGATGGACATGGCAGGCTAACAGCGTTACTATGGGGATGCAGTGATGGAAATCTATGTCTCTATAACTCAGAATTTTTAAGAGAAAAAAACAACAGCAACTGATATTATAAATATAAAACCAAGCTCAAAAGTTGGCAAGTGTACTAAACATACTGCATTTTAAAACCAACTCTAGTCCCACTAGGTAAAACATTTAGCAGTAGAACTTAATTAAGTTAAATTATAGTAGTATAGCTTTTGTAGGAGCAGTACTACTAACAGACAAAAGTGTTAAAAATAATAAACCCTGCCTTTTTTGGCTTATTGAGAATTATTGCGCACATCTCAATTTAATGTAATTATTATGAGTAAGCTAGAATGTGTTCTGAGGATATATTTCTGTAACATCTGGGAATGCATGACTGTAGCCATATGAAACATCCCAGAGATGGGTATTCCAGCTTTCCCTGCTGGAGCTTCTGCCATTGTCTTACTGGGTCTCTTATACACTTTGTGATGAGTGGATAATGTTTAGTTAATGTCATGGAGAGGAAAGCTGAGCTGATGAGGAAGAAGAAAATTAGCCATTGCACGTGGGATTTCTACTTTCTAAACATTTTAAATGGGCATATTTACCCTCCAGTTACTGCTATCTAAGCTAAATACCCATGGATAAACTGTTCAGTAAGAAGACAGTTAAATAAACACTCATTTCCATAGACACATTAATCCTATTTCTATAAAATATTTCAATATAGCGTACCATTAGGAGATGCAAGACATATGTTTAAGAGATGGAATAAGATGCATGCACTATGTTTTTGTCATTGTGAGATGAGTTGTAAATCCTTTGCAAACTGCAGTGCCCTTTCTAAACACTGAGAAAGACACCTCAGTGACATTCAGTCCTAATTAAGAATTATTGTGAGAGAGTTGCAAAGGAGTCTCGCACAAATACACACATGCAGAAAAAAGCTATGCTGAAACATAGCCTGAGAGAGAACATCTGCCTGCGCTCCTCCTCTCCCTACATTAGAGAAACAATAGAGTAGCAACAACACAATGAGACTAGAAGAAGAGAGAGGGGGGACACAATCCAGAACAACATACGAACAAAAAAATAAACTAGCTTTCCTAAACTCCCTTCTCACAGTCCCACAGCATCCCATTAGTTAATTTACAATGTCAACAACAACAGTCCTACAGCTGTCACTCAAATTTTGACTGCAACATCCCACTGCTCCTTATAAAACATTTAATAGTGGCCTATTAATCATATTATGTAAAGTCAAAATGAATAGTCCGCTATACAATGTAACTTTATTTAAAACCTCATAATGGTGTCTGGAGATGTGGTTCAGTGGTAAGAGTGGTTAGAGCATGCACTCCATCTCCACTGAGATATGGTGACCTTGTTATCTAATAATTTATCAAAACAAACTTCTGAGCCAAATCTGTAATTTTGTGCTACAGATGCAGTATGTTTAAATACACTTATGTTTAAAAAGCATTTTGAACAGTATGTTCAAATAAACAGCATGTTTAAATATTTAGAATTTATAAAGTTTAACTACATTATAAAGTGATTAAGTAATTCTGTTGTAATTGCCCAGGGTCGGGGGTATCGCAGAATAAACACTGACCTTAAAGTAGTTGACAACATGCCCCAATAGCATGGTGTATTGTTATAGTAATTTGTCACAATGGGAACATGCCAAAAAAACTGAAGATCAAAAACAAAAAAAAAAGTGTTCAATTGAAAATAATAAATAATAATAATAATAATAATAATAATAATAATAATAATAATAATAATAAAATCTGCATATCAAAACAAAAGTTTCCTGCACAAATTTAAACTATAATTTAATTGATTACGTCATTGTTTTCAAAGCTTCCGCTTATACCTGTCTATAACAGTGCTTGTTATTTCTCAGGGAAATGTGTCTGGGATCGAGTGAGTGTATGCAATACAGCAGCAGCAGCTGTGACTGTGGAGAAACAGGATGAGCATGAGGAGAAGGAAGACATGTTCACTGACAATAGGAGTCTGAGACTGTTCACAGCAATGCAGTGTATAGACACCTATAGCAACTCTCTAATATACATACATAAGTATTTATTGGCATGAAAGATCAGTATGTACTTAAGGCTAGACAGCTGATACATTGGCAGATTTCTGTGTAAATAGGTCGTGGGTCTTTACGCAAATGCAAATAGCACATTATGCTCAATCAGAATTGCATTATGGAAATCAACCTTGCACCTGATGTGTTTGTAAACACTTGTATTAGATACTAGGCTCCCTCATACAAAAAATAAGTAAATACAAAATTGGGTTCAGAAAGTTTAGATATGGGTGAACAAAATGTGCTGTGAAATATTTGAAGCACGACAGAGAGGGCAACACAGGAAAAGAACTAACGAGAGGTCAGAGCCGAGTCTGTACATGTGCTGCATAAAAGAGCAAATCACAGTAAATCTGACAAATACTAGAGGAAAAGGGTGACAAAGAAAGAGACAGAAGGACAGAAAGAGAGATGGAGGTCATTTGTTCAGACTCACAGTGGAGAAGTTGTGAGCTCCACAGGGCTCTCCGCGGTACTTGCAGGCCAGTAGCATATCCTCCAGCTGGTGGCCCAGTCGGTCCATGAACTCCAAGCCGGTGCCCTCGAAGCGCCGTGGAGGCAGGAAAAGACGGAAATCTGACAGCTTGCTAAACCATGTCCGTCTGTCATCTTGAAGCAGGTCCAGCACCAGGGGTCTGGCCGTGCGGTTGGCCAGCAACAGTCCGAGCCAGTGACCCGCGAAGTACAGGTCGCTCTTAGTGAGGTGATACAAACGTACGGGGTTATTGTTGCAGATGGTGACCGTGGGAAAAGGCAGTTCTCTCGCCCCACTCTGTGTGGACTCTTGTGTGAGTGGGAAGGCCAGCCAGTGAAGTAGCCGATTCGAGGACCAGGACAACAGTAAACCCAGACAAATACAGAAGGCTAGCATCCAAAAGGCCCGTCGGCTGAGAGAGTTTGACGGAGAGCAGATGTGCCGCAATCCGTGGAGGTGAGCCCTCGCTAGGAGGGCTTCAGTGAGTCGGGACAGATCATCTCGTGGTGCTCCGGGTTGGGTGAGACGACGGCGGGCCCTGCGTTGGCCCGGCGTGGGCGAGGCAGGG